>NW_026014011.1:0-18102 GCF_020379485.1 Brassica napus | reverse complement strand
TCTCTCTCTCTCTCTCTATCTGTGTGTGGTGTGAGTTTTGATTTCGATTGTTTTTGTGTTGGTAAAGAAAGTTGGAGGAGCAGAGAAGCTTGATGGAGGAGGACGGAGAATTCACGAGGTGGAGGAAGCGAGGTGGAGGAAGCTGGACGAACAGACAGCAGAAGAGGCAGGATGAAAAGGCGGAGGAGGAAGCATGACGCTCAAGTTTGCCAGCGGTGGAGAGATCAACAAGAAGATGGCGGCCTCTAGATTAGGTTTAGTGCTGTATTTTTTTTTTTTTAATTTTGTTTAATGGTATAAACCGGTTCAAATATTTTTGTAACCTGTTTTAATATATACATTCTATGTTTATCTATATTCTACAGTGATGAGAGGACGAGATCTTTTTGTAGAAGCAGTTTTTGAGTGATGAGGTCTGACACGGAGGCCAAGCCGTGGACGTTAATGGCAGCGTAGAAGCTGGAGAGAGCTTCAGAGTTCAGACACAGATGTGGGAGCTGTTCGGGACGCAATGTCGATGGCTGTCTCCCACCACGCAGCTGCTTTTACAGGACTACAGGATGTGAACTATTGCCACCGAGTGATGGTTTTGTTTCAAACTATTGCCAGAAAGGTGAGTGAGAAGTTTCATCTCATTGGTTAAGTTTGCCAGCGGTGGAGAGATCAACAAGAAGATGGCGGCCTCTAGATTAGGTTTAGTGTTGTATTTTTTTTTTTTTAATTTTGTTTAATGGTATAAACCGGTTCAAATATTTTGTAAACCTGTTTTAATATATACATTCTATGTTTATCTATATTCTACAGTGATGAGAGGACGAGATCTTTGTAGAAGCAGTTTTGAGTGATGAGGTCTGACACGGAGGCCAAGCCGTGGACGTTAATGGCAGCGTAGAAGCTGGAGAGAGCTTCAGAGTTCAGACACAGATGTGGGAGCTGTTCGGGACGCAATGTCGATGGCTGTCTCCCACCACGCAGCTGCTTTTACAGACGGACTACAGGATGTGAACTATTGCCACCGAGTGATGGTTGTTGGTTCAAACTATTGCCAGAAAGGTGAGTGAGAAGTTTCATCTCATTGGTTACATATATTCTGCAAATATATCTTTTTATTCCTCCACTGCAAGGTATATCTTTTTATTCATCCAAGTATGCATCTTTATGGAGTTTTGTAGCTTGTGATTAAGTGTTTAGTGTAGCCAATCTTAAGCTTCATTCGTGGAGGAGTTTAAGTCTGGAGTTTAAGTCTGAACGTTCTTTAAGATTTGAATAGTTTTCATTTTTGAAGGATTTGGTAAAGATCCCAACTTTTTAACGTTGACATGTGTGGATTCACAGGTTTATTCTTTGGACTGGACACCTGAGATGAACCAGATTGTCAGTGCATCTCAACAAGACACGCTCAGTTAGAAGAGAAAAGTGATGGAAAAGGGAAAGACACAACCAAAGGGCCAATTGATAAAGTGCTGAAAATGCAATCGTTTAGATCTTGAAAAGGTCAGACTTTAATAATATGATTAGTTAAATTCTATTTTTATATACTAATATATATCTAAATGGGTATATCACTCTGCCCACCTGCACCAAACCAAACTCACACGCTCACAGTATGTATAATATAGATACTGAAAATGTGGAGATTGGCACATTTCTCCATTAGAGTTACTCCACAGTGGTCCTTTGCTTGATTTTGATCTTCTTCCAGGATGTTGTTCTTCAATGGCTGCCTTGAGTTTACCGTCTCTACCAAATGTCCTTATCTCAGACACTTGTGGAGAAGCTTATGGTCTCTGTGAGTAACCAACTTGAACCGTAGATCTACATAGATAGTTTGTTGTTTGTCTCATATTTTGTTCATCAATTTTCAGGTCAAAGCTGCAGAGCCTTTTCAACCAGATATCTTTCCATACTTCACAGGCCAGGAATCTAAAACAGAGACGCACATAGCTACGAAATGTTGTCTCTGAGACCCCGCAAATGTTTGAGACAAACGACTGTTGTTAGTTTATTTCACTATGTATCTCTACAGACTCAGCTTTGTATTGACAAGCTTTTTCATGAGAAGAACAATATGCATTTACAAAACAGCTTCCTTATTGTTTTCATATTGTTAGAAACATTGAATACGTTCCTGCAATTCTTCTGTGATTTTTTCTGCATGGGTTTACATTCCCCTGTCACTAGAATGTTGCAAGATTTGGTTTAATGTTTGTGCGTTTGTGTGTGTTTTGACGTGTTTTTGACTACGTCCCGCATATATTATAACTTAATTGTATGAGAAATCTATAGCATAACAATTTACAGGAAAATATAACAAACCTACAAACACAATGTATTTTACCTATAAGTGGCTCCGCTCACCCATGGGTCTTCTTCGTTAGGGCTGCCACAAGCCCTCATAAGAACTTAGCGTATTCCAAAAAAGGGTCACAATAAATAGACAATAACACAAACTCTCAATTATGAGCTACTCAGCTGTTACCTCACCCACCCCTCTACAAACAACTAAGTGGGAGTTATTAAGTCTACAATAATATGTCATCCAAACAAGATCACTATGAGATACCACCACTGCTATTATTTTATAAGAGAACTAGATTTTGATCCGCTCTCTAAAAGCGCCGATAACTTTTTACTATTCTAATAAAATTCGATTGAGTTTATAACTTTTATTTTAAAATAATAATTTTCAAGTTTTTCTATTTGAATTTTAAAAAAATTGTTCTATTATACTATTTGATTTTCTTATCCGAAAGACCCGTGAATCGATAGATCCAGTGACCTGTGTATAATCCGGTTCAAATTTAGTAAAAAGAATTTTAATTAAAAATTCTAGAAAACCAGTAAAAATCTAAAAATATGTACGATCTGATATCATTATTATGTAAAAACAATATAATAAATATTTTTTTCAAAATAAAATTATTTATATATTCATATTCGATCGTTAAATAATACTATGCATGAAAAAATATATTTAAATTTAATGGAGTGTATAGTTTGCATAAAAATTAGAATTATTATAATTCACAAAATATGGAAAGTATTAATTACCATAAATATAGGGAATGTTCATATTATTAATTTAAATAAGTAATATATGTGAGATTTATATCTCCTACGAATTAAAAAATTACATCGCTCTTTTACGATAAAAATAATACTCCAAGCAGCGAAAGAGCATCTTCTTTGGAGATTTATATCTCCTACGAACTAAATTGTCTATGTCATCTTTTTCCAAAATTTTAATTTCATTATGTCATACATGTGAACTTTCCCATAAACAAAAACAAACACATGCATTTACATGTTTTTTTGGAACATCAATTTTACTTTATGTTTTAAGTTCAACTATATTTATTTTGGTGCAGTTATCAGCTATTTATTCTATTTTTATTGAATCGATTAGTGAAACCACTTATACTATTCATTTTTGACATAAACAACTTCAAAATAAAGTAATAAACTACTATCTCTAACCACTATCAAATGAATAGATAAAAAAATTGAATTCATTTGAAAATTAGTAGAGAATAAAACATATGAACCTACGCGCCGGAATACCACTAGTGTTATAGTAAAGAAGACTTATTTGTAACAAACTTCCTCAATTTTTTTTTCAATATGAATTTCAGTAAATGAAATGAGAGGGTTTTATAAGATATTACAAAAGTCAGCTTAACCGGAAAAGTTTTATCATTGCAAAAAAAAAAAAAAAAAAAAGAAAAAACAAGTAAGAACCTAGACTTAGTCGAAAGTGAGCAAAGTTTCTCATTTCTTAATAAATCTTACCATTTTCCAGATGAATTCCACTTGGCTGACGTGTAGGATCACTGACTATCATCCGTCGTTGAACCTGTGGCGGCTCCGGCAATCGAAGTTTCTGCTTTTTATTAATGCAATTGGAACAACATATCAAAAAAACCACTGCCCCAACCAAAACACTGGTGATAACTACTATAACAATGGTTTTGAAGTGATCATCCATTTTTTTTATAAATTTTGTTTGTTTGTTTCGTTGAAAAACGCTAAATTGAAGAGTGAAGAAAAAGAAGTTGCAGGATAATGAGAGATAAGCGCCAATCAATAAGGTAGTTGATTTAATTCAGTTCACGAACAAAGTTTGTGGAGTCCTAATGAATGTAGATAGTCTATTTTCAGAAAACATACAAATGCATCATTATTGATTCTCATTATTGGAGGTCCAAGCAGTCTCGACCGCTAGCAATTATTTTGGCCCCGATGTCATTCCACGCGCTCAAAGTGAATGAATTCTTTTTTTTTTTTTTTGTCATCTGGTAGATTAATGATAGATTTTCAACAGTTCTTACAACATAACCAGCAAAGGTATAATCCCTTTCTGGAGCCACAAGCCGGCGTGTACAAGTTACCACCCGGAACCAAACGCTTACACTAAAACATATTCTACAAACTCAAGAGACAAAAGAAGGAAAAAGAGGCTAAACGCCTGCTGGAGCACAAGCATAACTTCAAACAAGATGAAGTTTGTCGAAACCGGAAGCAGGATTGAGAAGGAAAGCGACAGGTCTTAATTATTAGAGTTGAGCTGAAATCTCCACTACCGTTCCTAAGGAACCACAAGCAAACAACACACTTACCACTTCTTCAAGCAAGAGAAGCCACCAGAGAACAAGCCATCAACCCGAGCAACCAACGATGAGACACATACACGATTGGCGATTGACTGCTCCAAGACCGTCGCGATTGAGCATAAGCTCCACAGCCCCTTACCAAGAAGTCCGGAGAACCCGTAGGATGCAAACCAAGGAACTGCACAGCTTCCCCGCTTCGACACTTCATCAAATGAAGACCTAAAAATACTACCGAGACTGAACGACGAGACCAACTAGTGACTACACGAAGCAGCAACTAAAAGCCTCAGAAAGAACAAACATCACAGAGACCACATCAGATCAAATCCAACCAAAGGCCTCAGCAAAAGCTCCTTCTAAACAAGTCGCCAACCCAAACAAACTCAAGCCTGCTTACACCACTAAACCTCCTTCAACCCCCGAAGCATAAACTGAGATACAAGCTCGAAAACCACCAAAGGACGCCTGAAGGGCGCTTGACCAGGATCAATGGAAGAATTAAAAACCCACATCAGAGCCAGCTATAACCTGCAACTGCACACCTGAAAACAGTTTCGACCCTAGAGAAGCAATCCAAGCAATCCACAAAGTGATTACTAAACTTGATCTCCAAACCAAACACCCCAGACCAACCTAGGACTGAAGACTAAAACACAACACAAGAAAGACACCCTCGGAGTGGCCACAAACAGGAGGATTTCAGACTCAAGCTTGACAGCTAAACTTCACCGGCCCTGGAACCAGATCGACAAACTCACCATCGACGCACAAAAACCATCAAGCCCAACGTCCAGAGAAGCTCCAACCCAAGCTATAGAGCCACAGATCCGATACCAGACCATCGAATCTCCTCCAAACCTAGATCTGAAGCCACGAACCACCGGATGTCAAAACGCAGAGACAAAGACCGAAGACATATAAACAGAGACGACACGGGACCGCTCCCGGTGGCGGTGAGAATCACCGACCACCGGAGCAGCAGATCGATTAACGCAAGAGTTCCTCTCTTTAGGGTTCGGCTGCGAGAAGGAGAACGTGTGAATGAATTCTTTTTTTTTTTTGCTAAACTGTAAATATCATTTAACTAAATGAAAAGTTTGTCCTAAACAAGCTAAGACTTTTACACACTTATTTCTTGGCAAAAATTAGATAAAAAACAAGAAAGTCAGTAGTTATAGAATCAGAAGAAGAAATCATCTAATCCAAAGGCACATGAGTCCTCGAAATTAAGTTCCTCTTGTGCTGTCTTGCAGTGATGGCATTCCTGATGTCTCTGTCCATGAGCTTAAACACTTGTAGAGGAGAGAGATGAACGTTGTTGTGTAGTACGTTGTTACGTTGTCTCCATAAATGAAAGTGAATGAATTCTATGCATGATCATTTATAGCACATACGTTAATACAATTTTATTTACTAGATTTCGTTCTGTAACAATTGCAATAGTTGATCATTATGTATATACATGGTTTATGCTTTTGAATATGTATTGTTTTGTATAATTTTTATGTGTGCATACAATATTTTTTTTTCAAACGTGCGCTTACATGATAAATATTCTTAGTTATATATATATATATATATGGTCCAAAATCTTACAAGTCTGTTAGAATCACTTTAAATTTTTATTAGCATGGATATATCAATATAAATAAAATAATGCCATGAAAAAAAAAAAAAAAAAAATTTTACGTTTTCATTGAAGAGCAGATTCCAAACTCTCCAATATTAAAATTTTATTTTTGCCCTACCAAAAACCATAAACGAAAAACCTTTTCTCATTGTTCGTGATATAAATGTGAAATTTTATTTACAAGAACAATTTTTTTATATGTTATTGTTGATATCATTCATCACCATTAAGAATCAAACTTAGTGTAAAGTAGATAATTCGTCTTAAAAGTTATTCGATTACATCTCGTCGGAAACCAAATTTATCATCTTTGTCAAAAGACAAAAACACAAATTTTACATGATAACATGTACCTTTCTCTTTAGAAAAAAAAACATGTACCTTTCTTGTTTTATTTCTCGATTTATTGGTAGTCCATCTATTTTAAAAAAAATAGAAAAACATAAAAGGAAACAACAAAACAAACGATTTGGAGATGAAACAGCTACTTCTGATATGTAATGATTGTGTTAATGACACTGCCGTGCCTACAATTTGAGGGGCCTAAGGCAAGAAAAACATGATTTTTTTTTTAATCCTATTGAGTAAATTATAAATTAATGAGTTAAGAACAAAATGTAGAAAATCATAAGAGTGCATACAACAAAATTGAATAATGAAATCTAAAAAACATTTTCTTTATAAAATTAAAAAGAAACATATATTTATATGGAATATATACAGAAACATAGTTACTTCAAACAATATTTCATATAACTTGTTTATTGTGCATTCCATTAAAACATAAGTGAATGCATATTTAGTAAAAATGGGGCCCTAAATTGTAATTGAAAAATGGGGCCTAAAGCTGCCGCCTTTTTCCAACAAGGGTGAGAACACCCCTGGTTAATGATCACCGTTATACAACAAAATCACATACGAGAAGCAATATAACTTCGACTAATATATAAAGGTATAAACTAAACTAAAACCTAAACATATGAGCATACACGACAAACATTAATAGGGTTTAGTATATATATAGTTTCATAAATTTCACTTTTTTAATGGAAGATAATATTCAGTTAAATTGATGGCAACTTATCAGCTTTTGAAAGTAATCACATAAATGATTAAGAGTCTAATTTGAAATATATTTAGTCAATATCACGATTTATAAATTAGTTATAAATATCTAATTTTTTATTAAAATAAAAAATATGATAAATAAATATAGTTATTCATTAGTGGTAACATTGATATTTACCGGTCTAACTTTTAAGGTTAAAATTTTAATGTGAAAATTACTTCGTAAATTTCATCTTTTTGAATCAAAGATAATATTCAGTTAAATTGATGGCAACTTATCAGCTTTAAAAAATAATCACAAAAATAATTAAGAGTTTAGATTGATATATATTTAGTCAATATCACGATTTATAAATTAATTATAGATATCTATTTATTTATTAAAAGAAATAAATTATTACAAATAAATATAATTATTCATTAGGGATAACATTGACATTAACCGATCTAACTTTTAACGTGTAAAAAATCACTTCGCAAATAATTGTATAGAATATAATTTCATTTAATGTTTTCCAAAACTTTATAATTATCCACTCAAAAACCTATATATATGACTCATTTTGCAATATACATATTCATGATTCAACTTTCATTCTCACAAGAAATTATATACATCACACTTCATATCTTGCATGTACAAATAATAAAATCACACGCACAGAAATCACAAAGTTACATTAATAACCATACATAACCCTAATATTAAATTTTAACCGCCGCCACCTCCGCACCCGCCTCCACAACCACCTCCACAGCCACCTCCACAACCGCCTTCACAACCACCGCAATCACCTCCTTCTGCGCCGAACACACAGCATCCGGTGGTCTTATCATTCTTTCCCGACGACATGACAACAAGACCTCCATCTTTCGTGTCTGACGTCGTTTCACCCTTTTTGACGTCATTTCCAGGCAGTGATGACTTCGCCTTCCTATGCAAGCGACGACGCGCGTAATAGCACAAGAGAAGACACATCGCGACTGTAGTAACAAATGTCTATAAACAATATTTGTAAGGCTTTGTTTTATAGTTTTCTGGTGATATACATTTGATCAATTGCCTTGACATAAAACAAAATAATCATTTGCCCTTTCCTATATAGACAGCTCCTTTGACTTAGTATATAAGCTGATAACTAAATATTGGTTGTTGTATTTTAATGTGAAAATCTTAACTAAATTTAGTGTTTAGTTCTATAATTTTTAAATCTGTATTAAAATTAATTGTTATTGGTCTAATGATTCATAAATTCTATATCAAATCAAGTGTTATTCAATCGTACGAATTTACTTATAAATTTGATTTTATAATGGATTTAACTGAATTTTTTTGGATTTTTTTGTTAAAAATACAAAGATTCAAATCCGAGGGAAAATCTCTGAATTTGTAAATACTAATCCGAAAATATAAAAATATGCATATTTTACTTGGATTTATAAATACTATATCAATTTTTGAATCAATCAAAATATATAAACCAATAACACATAATTGAAGTGGAAATTTCAATCAACTAGCAAGTAGATAAACTTTTCTTGTTTATTAGTTTTCAAGGAAATATTAAATGGTCAAATCTAAAATGAGATATAAGGTCTATGATTGAATAGTTGAAATTCCATAGAAACAATACATGATAGACTTAGTCATGCGTGCTAACAACTACACTTGATATATGATATATCATATATATTACACATTCTCTTTTGATGTCAAAAAAAAAATACACATTCTCTTTTTAAATTTATATTTTAGTGAATGAGATGATTGAACTTGCATGGTCTACCAAGCAAGCTTTTTTTAAAGACCAATCAAACTTTTCCTGTGAATTTACAAGAAATACGAAATAGAAAGCGCATCACTTACCCTATGAGTCCTGCATGTGGGCCATGTTTTTTTATATAAAAAACGTAAGGTTTTCATGCGGGAACATGTTGGAAACATTCTAAACCATACACTATATAGAAATGCATTTTTGGACAATACAAAATCCAAATATTTTGACTACATAATCATGTTAACCGTTGCAAAGTTTATGATCTGCAAAAACACGGTAAAACATAGGACATTAATTTCGACACATATTGTATATGTTCCTAATTTTACAGTGGTACTTTCAAAATTGAAAATATATACTACCACAAAAAAAAAACGGATCGACAGAGAATATGACTCAAATTATCTGATGTTCCAGCGAGAAACGGCCTAAACCACCGAGTCGACTAGTTAGGACTGGGCAAAAAAACCCGGATCCGAAGAACCGAACCGAATTCGGTCCGAAAAAGTAGTAACAAATCCGAATCGAAATTGATTAAATATCCGAAGGGTTCAAAATTTTGATATCTAAAGAACCAAAACCGAACCCGACCCGAAATATCTCGGGTACCCGAATGTAACCGAAATAGATTTAAAAACATCCAAAATATATAATATACTTTAAGTTGTCTAAAATACTTGAAAATATACATATATAGTCAAAATAAATGACTAAAATAGCTAAAATATCTTCAAACGACAACAATGCTTGAAATATTTATTGATTTTCAATCCAAATATTCCAATCAAACCAATTTATATGTTAATTTTAGGTATTTTGACATATATTATACAAATTTATATGTAATATATTATTTTGTTTTATAGATTTTGAGAATTTTTAAGCATATAATGAATATTAAAATTTTAAAAATAATTTAAATGGGTTATCCGAATCCGAACCGAACCCGCAAAGATCCGAACCGGACCCGAACCGAAATTTAGTAATACCCGAATTGGGCTGAAATCTTTAAATCCGAAAACCCGAACCAGATTAAATCCAAACCGAACCCGAATGGGTACCCGAACGTCCATCCCTACCATTAGTATTTGAAAGGGAAATACGACGAACATTTGACAGACATATTTTCTTTAAATAGTATTTAAAATTAGTGTTTTGGGGAAATTTCAGTAGAATGTTTAGTACTCATATATCCTTTGAACTTCTAACAAAAATTGAATGAAAATAATTTGTATTTATGTTTGAAATTTCATGTTAGTCACAAATTCTTAATAAAATGCTGGTGTAGTGAAATCTTGTCACCAAGCGTCTATATAGATAAAATTAAACCAATTGTAACCCAACAAATTTCAGAATTACCAATAGTAACTTTCACCTTTTAGGATTCATTACAATATACAAGTGATCATCTATATACACTTTCTAGATGATCACACAAAATAAGAACATTGGATTGTATGTATAAAACTCATACGACCACGCGAACAAGAAACCATAAAGGGTAATTTCGACGGAGAACTTTAACCACCACAACCGCCGCAACCTCCTCCACAACCGCTGCCTCCACGACAACAACAGCCTTTGGTCTTAGACATCTCCAACCCTATGTTATTTTTCGGAGAAATTTTATGTTTACCACTTTCATGTTACTATTTTTCATCTTTACCACTATTGAGAGAACATTTTCAAAAATATGTTCTTCATTAAGTGGCAAAAGACTCTTATACTCTTGTTATATTTTTTTAATCAACATACCTTTGTTATCTATATATATAATAAATCATTATTTAAATAAATAAAATAAATAATAATAATATTTTTTAATGTTTTCAAATTATACTTTTTCAAATTCGAACTTTTTTATAAATTTATTTTTGAATTTTTTTCAAATTTTTTTTTAATGTTTTTACAAAATTTCTTTTTGAAAATCGAAAATTATGTTTGAAACTATTTTTAAAATTTTTTAAAATTTTTTTAATTATTTATTTATATATTTATTAGAATCCTAAATTTCACATTCCAAAAATTTTATCTCACCATTCAACTCTAAACCCTAAGTCTAGATTAGTCAACCTTAGTGGTATAAGTGTCTTTTATCTTTCATTAAAAGTAAGGATAAAAATAGTTAGTGTAAACATGAAAAAATGGTACTATGAATGTGGTATTTGTGGCAGTTTCTCTTATTTTGCCTCTATATGCTATAATCGAGTAAAATCTACTCCAACCCACCTCTATTTCTTCTCCTAAAATTGAGATTGTTATTTTTGCCTCTATATTTAGAGAAAAAATAGCAATCCTCTATAATCGAGATACATTTTTTTATTTACAAAATAGTCCTTTAACTTTTTGTGATTATAACCAAAAGACATATTTATGTAGAAATACAATTTTAACACATAAAACACACAGTTATTTGTTTTGATAATAATTTTAATTTTTACAATTATACTTGAAATAACAAAGAATATTATAATTTTATTGAAAGTCACTGTTTTTATTAAACAAATGATATTTAAAATTATATATTTAAACAAAAATGATTAATAATAAATTAATTATTAAAAGTTGCACATAAATATTACATAGATAACAAAATAAGTTGAACATAAATCCAATTAATACAACATAGTGAAACAACTTAATATTCCGGTAAATTATTTCCGGATCCACAAATATCATTAAAATATTATCCAAACGAATGAGAAAAGATAAAGAAGCTCATTTCTCACTTCAGAATGTATTAATTGATCATTTATGGGAAAAGTATAGTAATATTGATAATTAGATAATGTCTACTTTTTTTTATTGTTTAATGTTTTTTCTGTACTGAAATGTTTAGTTTAAATAATATTGCAATTTTATGAAAAAATCAAAAATTTAAATGAATGGGTAATTTTTAACATTCAAAAGTAAAATGTAATAATTGTATAAGAAAAAAAAGAATATTTTAAAAATATTTTTTTAGAAGAAAAAATAAGAGAATACGTTGGAGAATAATTTATCTCTATTTTAAAAAAAAAATAGGAAAATACATTGGAGATAGTGTTAGGACCTGAAGTCACCACACTAAACCCTCCATCTTTCTTTCTCGGTTTAGCCTTCTTAACACGAGGCGGAGAAAGATTCGAGGACGGAGTCTTTTTCTTCTTTCGGCTGAAGAAACAGAATAACCTACGAAACATGGACATCGTAAAGCCAAAACGAGGTCAGATGTTAAGCTTTTGTCCTTCTTTTGGATATATTTAACGAATATATGACGATAGAAATATGATCCTTTTAGATATAGATATCTCTAAATATCCGTTGACATTTCGTATGTAAAAAGCTTACGATGTGCTCTTAACCTATATATTTCTTTAAGATAATACACGAAATTGCAGAATAATTTTCCATATACGTTTAAGAAAAATGTAAAGAAAAAAAATGATTAACTCTCTTGACTATATTATCCGAAATATTTTAAGCTATTGTGTTACTCATTAATATGAAACCTCCATTGACAGTCATAAAGAAGACGAGTTACCGGTCATAAAAAAAACTTCTTTATATGGAATGTGACAAACAATAATTGTCTGAGCAGTGGTAATATCAATCTACTAGCAGGAAAATGGAAATTTTCTTGTTGATACCGTTTCAAGAACCAAACATGTGATGCCAAAAAAAACCAAACACATAAATATATATGTTCAGTCCTCAAATGAGATCCCAGTCATAGATTTCATAATGGAAACTGAAATCTATAGAACACAGCACTAGAGATTTCTGGATTAAATATTTATTAGACATGTCATGTGGGCAACAACGAGCTTGAGAATAGTAGACATTCTCTCTTTAATCAATATTCGAAGTTATACGAACATTAGAAACGCGTGACTTTTCCAGTCTATACCACATCAGTATATGCTGGAAATCAAAGCTGGGATTATGTGTCTAACACAACGAGATATTCGAAATGTTAACAACGAAATCAAAGATGTGACTGTGGGTGCTAAAGATACGAAATACACAATTGTGTATAGATACTGATCAACAGTGATGCTCTAATCTCGAATTATCTGATCAAGTACTTGTGTGTTGGGAGACTGAAAGTATCCTGCTTGCGCAGAATTATAGATGCCGACTCGGTAAGCTTGCAACTGGGGCCTTGGATTTCATTAAACTGTTGTTATGCGATTCAGTTCCAGAACAAGGGATCATGTGTTTTTCTACGCTGCAAATCAGTGAACAGATATGACATGATTCTCGAAGGTTGTATACACACTCATGCTTCATTACTTGGACATCTTTTATTGAATGGTTATCTCTCAAAGACTCCACTACCCCATGATTCTCAACAGACTTGTTGCTCATGCAACTATCTGTGAGATTGATGAAGAATGATATGAGAATGATATGGTTAAGGTGTTTAGGTGACTGAACAGAAAAATGGGAGAGATTATGAGTGAGTGGTTGAGAATGTATCTGAGACAGTAACAAGTTTCAAGTGAATTAGGAGAGTTTGGGAGTATGAGAGTGGAGTCTAGGCTTGTGGGAAACAAGAAATAAAGAGAATATGAAGTAACAAGAGAGTAATGAAGAAGAATTATTCATCACTTAAAGTTTACAATCGATAGAACAATGCCATATAGAGGCAAGTTCACATATAAACTGATACTAAACAAGTTTTACTAAACAAATAATTTGTAAGGTTTCTGATGAGGACAAAGAGGATAGAGCCAAGATAGACATGACGAGAGGGAGTGAGAGTGACAGGAGAGAGAAGCTCAGTCTTCTTAAGTTGAAAGTAACATGAGTAAGGTGCATTCTTCAAGGTTGAATAGTGACAAGTTTGGTTGCTTCTCCAACTCCCATGTGACTTCTTCTTGTCCAATTTTGATCAGAATTACGCCTTTTCATCCCAAAATTAGTTTATTTGAAGCTTCACATGTTGGGGGATATTGAATTCAGTTTCCACAGTTCAGTTGTCCATGATTTAAGTGTCCACAATTGTTGTTCAAGATTTGGATGTTTGATGTAGTGGAAGCTTATTGGATAGAACTAGAGATCCGTTGATTTTGAGAATACCTGGAATACTAGATTATTACAAATATCTTATTTAGTCTAAGATGCCTAAAATCAATGTTTCTTAAATTCGTTGAGAACACCTATGTTCTAGCAGAAATCAAGGATAAAGAGAAATCTCTTAACTTTTATTAATCAAATCATAAACTGAATACAAACTTAAGACTAGACAGCTATATATTAAAACACCATAAAATCCTAAAATAATAAAAATAATTATCTAAATAATTAATAAACTAATAATAAATATTTGGAAATATTCCAAATATTTAACTACATCATTCTCTCCAGATTGGTACTGTGGTCGTCAATTATTTTTTTTTCTCTTCCATTGATGAAACTTAGCATCCTTGATCTTCACATAAACAAACAAAAGGCATATATAGAACAAATTATTTTTGTCAATATCCAATCTTCGTTGTTGAACGTTTGTCTCCACAAACCAGTCACCACAAGACACGTAACCACTTGACTCTTGATTTGATGCCATCCACCACCACGTGATTTGCTTGAATTAGAGCATAATTTTTCATACTTATCACAACCGCACTATCTGTATGGAATTGGTTGAGTTGGAGTTATGGACGCCTTCATGCACGACGAGTCTTGCGGACCGGGGCGGATCCACGGTAGAGTGGGGTGTGGCACGTGCCCCACTAAACAAATATCACTTTGCACTTACTGAACTAATTGATGTTATCAGCTCTTTTGGTTATGAGACTCACAGCAGTGCTCCACGCTTCACGTATTCGACCCCTGGCCATATTATTATTCTGTTTTTCTTTGGAAATTAGGCTAAAGATAAATAATGATAAATAACGTAGTATTTTAGTTTAATTCAACTTTCGAGGGCAAGACGAGACAAACTAATACTAACACAACAATTTTATTCTATACATTTTTTTTAATTTAATCACTTTTCATAAATATATATTCTTTTTTAATTGTGTTGCAAATTTTTTATGAGTGTTTCCTTTTCTTTTAGTATATATTTTTCTAAGAAAAACATTGTGCGCTTTATTTTGTTTTATTTATTTAGTATTTAATTATAATACTTAGATTAAACTAACAGCTATATTAATAAGCTTTGTAATGAAACTATGTGTAATATATAATTTCTTTTAACATTACTCAAAATAAATACTTACTATTATACAATGCTTATTTTATGTTAATAATATTTATTTAAATAATGCATTAAATAAGACGCAATAATTAATGGTAATGTATTTATTTTAAATTTATTATATACAATCATTACACAAAACACAATTATTATTATATAATTTATTATTAAATTAAATTAAATATTTTGTAAAATAATAAGTATTGCCCATGTTATTTATTTTCTAAATCCGCCACTGCTTACGGTACTTTATTTGGTGACGTGTGCATAGTCATCATCATAAGTATCGTAAACCGGATCACCAGTAATCTCTACGTAAACAGTTTCTTCAATTGAAAGAATATTAGCCATGATTCCAGGAACGAGTTTTGATTAAGAAACCCAAAAATATGGCTCTGATATCACCTGAGAAATGTCTAGGGATAAAACTAGAGATCCGTTGATTCTGAGAATACCTGGAAACTAGAATATTACAATATTTTATTTAGTGTAAAATACCTAAGATCAATGTCTTCTAAAATCGTTGAGAACACCTATGTTTATGCCGAAATCAGGGATAAAGAAAATCTCTTAACTTGTTAGAAATATGAGAGAAGTGTTGCTGTGAAAGTTGTGTCTTTCTCATTAGCTCTCACTATCAATATATAGTGGAGGTTCATAAAAATTTACAGCAAATGAGAGAATCTACACATTTACACATATTGACTACATTCATTACAAAGATACAGACTTGTCAAAGCTCATAAATGGCCTCCGTTGAATGAGTCTTCATCTTGACTAGTCTTGGACGAGGTAGACGGACGGAGACAGGGTGTAGACGGACCGGATAGTCGGGTCGGATGTAAACCTCCTTGATAGTTAATGGCAATCCACATATCCATCCACAATAGATTTATACACTCCCCCTTAGATGCCATAACCATATCGGGCTTGTAATGTTCTAAACGTTCCTCATTAAAACCTCTCCCGGAATACCCAAAACCCAATGTGGTAAAAAGGGAAACCAAGGAAAGGAAAAGAGTACAACACACATTACTCCCCTGATTTGGACATCACTGAAGGTCCTGAGTCTTCGCATGCCAATCTGCTGCGTGAGCTTCCTGAATGTGCTGGTGGGAAGTGACTTGGTGAAGAGGTAGGCTGATTTCTCCTTGACCGGATTTGAGTGATGCTGACCTCCTTGGCTTTCTGCAACTCATGTGTGAAGAAGAACTTGGTTAGTACATGTTTGGTTCGGTCACCTTTGATATACCCATCTTTGAGTTGAGCAATGCAGGCTGCATTATCCTCATATATGATGGTCGGACCATTGTCCTCGACCATTCCACTATCTGATCGGATGTGTTGAGTCATATCCTCAACCATACACACTCACGACTTGCCTCATGCATGGCTAAGATTTCTGAGTGAAGTATTAGTGGCTGCTATAGTTTGTTTCATGGAACCCATGATATTGCAGTACCACCATAAGTAAACACATATCCGGTTGGGACCGAGCATGGTGTGGATCAGATAAGTAGCCTGCATCAGCAAACCTACTAACCATCTTTGGTTTCATTGGTATAAAATAGACCCAAATCCTTAGTTCCTTGAAGGTAACGTAGGATATGTTTAATTCCATTCCAGTACCTTTGGGTCGGACATGAAACTAAAAATGGGCTAGGAGGTTCACGCAAACATATATCTGGTCTAGTGTGGCTAGCCAAATAGTAGACGCTCCTATGGCACTGAGGTAAGGCACTTCAGGACCCAGGACATTCTCTCATCATCCCCTTTGGACGGAATGGGTCAGTGTCCACATCCAGGGACCTCACGACCATGGGCTGGTCAATGGGTGAGCCTGTCCATGTTAAATCTCTGAGTACCTTTTCTGTATATGCCTTTTGATGCACAAGGATTCCTCCTTTTATGTACTCAAGTGTAATCCCAAACAGACTTTAGTTTTACCTAGGTCTTTCATTTCAACTCTTTCTTGAGATATTCAACTGTTGGGCGATTTCCCCAAGGGTTCCATAATGTTCAAATCATCAACATACACTGCTATGATAACAATCCTTTGTTTTCAAACTTCTTTATAAAGATACATGGACTGATAGGGTCGTTCTTATAGCCAACTTTGGCAAGGTATTCGCTTAAGCGGTTATACCACATTCGACCACTTTGCTTAGTCCATATAAGGATTGTTCAGCCTTATGCAGTGTTCTTCTCGAGAACCTTTATTACTTTAGCTCAATACCCTCTGGTAATCTCATATATATTTCGTTATCCATGGACCATAAAGGTATGCGGTTACAACATCCATTAACCGCATATCCAAATTTCTTTCTTTGATGGCCAGACTTATTAAAAATCGAAATGTAGTTGCTCCACCACAGGGGAGTATGCTCCCATCAATCAATGCCTTGTATTTGTGAGAATCCTTGTGCTACAAACCGTGCTTTGTATCTTACAATTTCACCATGTTCATTTCTCTTCCTCACAAATACCCACTTATATCCCACTGGTTTAACATTATAAGGTGTCTGGATAATCGATCCAAAGACATTCCTTTTCTTAAATGATTCTAACTCCACGTTTATGGCTTCTTTCTATTTGAGCCAATCTGATCTTTGAGTGCACTCTAGTATAGACGTGGTTCATGATCCTCATCTAAGTCCATCATATCAAGGGCTACTTGTATGAAATATATCATTGATGTCGACATCTTTCCGGTTCCATCTTGTCCCAGACATTAAATAATTAATTGAAATCTCATCATTATCAATTCCCTTTAGTACCATGAGGCTCGGCGTCCCAGTCCCATTGGTTTGGTACCTTAGGCATGGCCTT
>NW_026014010.1:0-16793 GCF_020379485.1 Brassica napus | reverse complement strand
AAAAAATTATATCATTATTTTAAGTCTGTACTCTAATTTAATTATATACATAATACGTAAAAATGAATACAAATAGATAAGAATAGATTAAAATTAGTTTTTATATAACATTCATCCCGCACTGTTGTCTATTTGTATAATAAGAGATTGAAAAGTGTGTATAGGCGTAGTAATTTCCCAAATCAAAGTATCATCAGCTCTAACTTATGTAAACTAAAAGTTCAATAGGCTGCGTCTTAAGAACCATTAGATTTTATTAACAAATTAATAATGTCCTTACCGAATTTTGAGAGCATACAGAAATTTAAGTTTTTGTTAAGAAAATAATATCTTGTAACAACTAACAAATAAAAAAAGGGGAAATTACATGTTTACCACTTTCATAGTATCCCTTTTCATTTTAACACCACTAATGAGACATTTTCAAAAATACATTTTCATTAAGTGAAAAAAGACTCTTATGCCATTGGTACTATGAATGTGGTATTTGTGGCAATTTCCCTAAAAAAAAAAAAAGTCTCTCTCTTCTAAAAAGGTGATAAAAAGACGATACTGTTTCCACCGGCGCTTGGCTTCGGGTTCCGACGTCGGTGGACTTCCTCTCCTCTCTGCTTCTCTTCACTTTGCTTCTCTCCTTTAGTCTGGATCCCACTCGCCGGAACCCTAGATCTACCTCGAGGGGAGATAGATCTGGTGGTAGGTTGTGTTTCTCTGGAGTTTCAACGAGATGGCGAGGTTTACTGAGGAAAGGAGTCGGCTTTTTAGGGTTCGGCTATGGCAGATCTCAATTTCCCTGTTGTAGATTTGTCTGTCGTCGAGGAGGTGAAGGTGCATGGTGGATAGGTCGTGCTCTCTCCGGTTCTTCATCAGGTGTGACTTATTGGCGAAGTCTCTTCGCTGTGGAGTGGAGTGTGTAAGCCTTCTTGGAGTCAAGACTTGGTGTCTCGTCTCGGACCCGAGTTGTGTTTCTGCTCAGAGGAGATGACGGTTCGTCGGCACGTACACAGGGATGCTTGCTGGTGTGTGGTCAGGGTCTCTTTGTGGTTCTGCGTCTGCGTCTCTGGAGGTTTCAGCTTCTTCTGTCATCTATGGCCAGAGTCTGTTGTGCCTTGCATGACGCTCTCCACTTGCTAGACCACCTCACTTACCAACCCGGGTTGTTGCTCATCATTTCATTTTGGAAATGTCTGAGTTGTTTGGTGCCGCTTCAGTGCCTGTTACTTGCTTCACCAGCAAGGAGTAGCTCTGAAGCGCAAGAAGACCGTGCTAGGTTCTCTAGTTCTCGGGTCAGCCGTCGGTGGGGCCATCGTTTGAGTCGTTGGTCTTGAACCTCTTGGTTGGCGGAGTGACTTGATAGTGTTTTAGCCATCCAGTGCTGAGATTTCCTTTGGTGATCATGGTAGGCTTCTCTCTTTCTTATTGCAGTCACTGAAGACCCGGTGTCTAGTTTGTCCTCATTGCAGCTGATTTGTTAGGAGGTTCTGAGTGCTTTATCTGTTACCGGTATTTGGCGCTCGATTTCCTCCTCAGTCCACGGTTCGGTAAGGTCTCGGTGGCATTCTTCAAGGTTTGCTATCTCTTACATATTACCGTTTGGTCTAGAGCTTCATGGTCAGTCAAGATACAAGTGTTGGGGAGATTATCAAAATCTAGCTACTCCGGCGATGTCACGAGGAGTCGAGGAGTCGGCATCCGAGGCAACGAGGTAAACCCCACCTCCTTGTGGTTAACATCAATGGCCAAAGAACGGAGATTGATTTTATGAGGATTCCCGAGCAGATTAGCAGATGGTGTCGGTTAAGTAGGCGAGCGAAGCTACTCTTTGTAATGGTTGATTTAGAAAATTTTTGGTTGAATCAAGCTTGTATCAAACACTGAATTCCGGTTGACCGGTTGATGAATAAGGTACATTAAAAAAAAAATCTTAAAATTTTTAATTTTATATTCTTAAGGGTTCCATGTCATTTCTTTTGGTATATGCGACTTGTATATAAACTAGGTCTTTTCATGCATAAATCCAAAAGATAATTTGTTTATCTGAATCATTAAAATTATATGCACATAAATTTCTAAATTAGGAAAACTATTTTAATTTTCAACTTTAAATCAGAAACTACTAAAAATCACATACTTTTGTTGATCAACACATTTTAAACATGTCAAAAGTCAAACTGTTCAGTACTACTACAATGGCTTGATTACGAGATTTATTCTTCATCTATACTATTATTTGCGAAGTAAATTTTGACAACGAAGCTCTCACATTAAAAATTAGCACGGATAATATCGTTTATACTCTTAATGAATAAATTAAATAAAATAGATAAAATAAAAAAAAACGAATTTAGTGTTATTTAATTAGATAAGTGCTTACAATAATAAAAATAAAAATTATTCATAATTTTAAAATATATTTAAAATAAAAAGATAATTCCTAATATATTGTGTTGTTATCCTTTTTTGGAACAATATGTGTTGTTATGCAAAAATATATATTTTAATAAAATGGTTAAAATTTTAAAAACAGAAAATACATAACTAAATATTAAGTAAAATTATTAATTCTATATAATTGAAAGAGAATATCAAATGATCTCTAAGATTTTATATTATTATTATTAATAATGAATATAGTGCATAAAGGAATTTTAAAAATTTCTAATACATAATAATTTTCAATAAAAGATAAATAATAATTTAAAATTATTTTTAACTAGTAATACATGTATTAAT
Source organism: Brassica napus (assembly GCF_020379485.1). Lineage (NCBI taxonomy): Eukaryota > Viridiplantae > Streptophyta > Magnoliopsida > Brassicales > Brassicaceae > Brassica > Brassica napus. The sequence continues at coordinate 14,060 of NW_026014010.1, read as the reverse complement.
AAGTAGTTATAAAATCTCTATGCCCGCACGTGCGGGCGAAACACCTAGTTGTTTAAAAAAAGCATTTGTAATCAGCTGAGATTTTTCAGCTTAAATTTTTTCAGCTTAAATTTTAAAGTTGAAAATTATTTTAGCGCTTTTTTCTTTTTCGTTTTTTTTGTTTTATTATAGCTCGATATTTTTCTTCATATTTTACTCTTTGAAGTTTTTAAACTATTAATTCACCACTCAAACTAAAATAAATAAATAAATAAGCTAACTACTGTAAAAGCAAATTTGAAAAAAAAAACTTTAGATTTTATTTACCAATCAATAATGAACTTTTAGTTTTTCAAGACGCTAAGAAAATAATTCGTAAGTTTTAATTTATATTTCTGAGATTTTTTTTTCTAAGCTATTTTCTGAGATTTCTCCTTCCGTTTTTTTTTTCTCTTTCTTTTGGTTATATGCGACTATAAAAGAAGATTTGATTTGAAAAAGTCTTGTTTTCCAACTAAATCAGTATATTAACTGTTGCAATTCAAAAAAGTACATTATGAACTCTATATTAGAAACAAACTCTAACGAAGTAGCTATTGGATCTTAACACAAAGAGCAAAACCCTCCTTTGTTGTCCACTGATTTGGTTTTTTCTTCTTTTAGCTTAGAGTTAACGAAGTTCTCTGTTTTTACTTCTCCCTCAGAACTGTATTGAACATGGATCATCAAGAAGTTCTTGCTTTGACCTACTAAATCGCATCTGTAAAAGACGATAACATCTCTCTCTTTGAGATTCTTCTCCTTGACGAAACGTTTCCATCCACTGGTGAAGACAAATCTGACTACTTGTCCAGTAACAATACCTGAACTTCCACTGTCTCATGGTTTGTCAAAAAACACAACCTCAACATCCTCTACTATTTCACCCTCTTCTCTCTCGTTTATGAAAGGTAAATACTTTACTGCATGCCTCTTAGGTATCACAAGCCGGTTGAGTTTTTCCAACATCGCTTGGAGTCAATCCTTCCGAAATAGCTCTGTGCATGTCAAACGGTACTTGGTTGAGTCTTGATCTCCTTGGACTCGTTCTGATCCAACTAAGTTGATACTAGCGACATTATGAAAGGGAGACTAAGATAATCTTAAACTTTTGTTGGTAAGAACCGTCTTTGATCATCCCAACACAGCTTCCGTTGTGTAGCCTTTTTGAAAGTTCGGCTCGTGAACCGTGGAAGTATTCAAAGGAAGTTCCTGTGACAAGTAGCATCAAAGCTTCGGAGCTTGATGGATGCGCTATCGTAAGCCATGGCGGCTTCAACAGAAGATTTGAAAGTTCCTAGCCAAATCCTCTTGTGGTCAATGTATATCTGAGCCCCCCTGACCGTTACGATGATGTTCAACTACTCCTTTGTATTTTGAATTCCCTAAAAGTGCAATCTTTTTTGTGGCAACAGCGAGGACATTGTCTGTTGTGTCATCGACAGGGTCTCTTGCGTTCTGAGAGGCAACAAGGGTTGCTTGAGGTTGAAGTCTCCGTCATCTGGTTGCAGATACCCATTAACAATAACAGAGTAGAGGGAAGGAAAACAAAACGATGGAAAAACAGGATAGAATTGTAAGGAGATTAGATACGTAGGAGAAGTATTTATAGAGTAAACACTACACATTTTCCATTCTTTTGTTGTCTCTATAATTTTACCGTTGGTAAATACTGACCTTCTCGAAGTTTCCTTTTTCTTTACAGAACAGGAAACTAACTAAAGTGCAGCTGCAAAAAAAGGAAAGTAACTTCATGTTTTCCGTTTTTGATTATTTGTGAAAACGTAACTAAAGACCAGTTGTTTTTTTTTTAACGCTGATTTATTAGATCTTACAATTATGATATAGGAAAGATTACATAGACGATTCGACAAACGACAATACTACCTGCCTTATGAAGACCTACGTCTAACTGCATCATCTGAGCCGTCCTATGAAGATCCACGCCTGGCCAGATTTACTTGCACCATGTTGAAGATCCCTTGCAAGCTTTTCCTCTGTAGTCTGCATAATTGTTTAATAAACCGTTCTCTCCGGGACTTGAAACCTGGATTTCCTGTAATCTGCATTAAATTACATAGTCTGGGATTCGAACCCTAGACATGGGTATAGAAGCCTTTAAACCTTAACCAATAGGCTACGGTGCTTCCACATTAAAGATTATTGATGTAAGATTTAACAACTGGTCTTAACATTAAAGACCAGTTGTTAAAAAGTCAAAAAAAACTTTTTGTCATCCCATGTGGCTGAGTATTTTTCCTTTTTTGAGTATCTGTGATTTGTTAAACTAAAATATTTTGCTAGATTTAAGATTATTGATGTAAGATTTAAGACAAGTGTACGTTTATAAACATATACCAAATTTAGGGTTTCGTAATCATCACAAAGTCACACAAACTACGGTTCCTGATTCATTTGATCAGAAAAGCCAAGAGATTTCTAATCCCATCAACTTGAGTATTCTATAATTAAGGCTATTCATTCATCATGTTGTTTTGAGGATAACGACTTTTCTCATGAAAAACTTGAGTAATTAATACTTCTGATCTATCTATCTATCTATACTATTATTTGCAAAATAAATTTTAGCAATGGAGCTCTCACGTTAAAAGTTAGAGCGGTTAATATCTATTAATACTCTTAATATATATATATAATTAACTATATAATCAAAAACGAATTTTTATTTATATATTTTTTTTCAAAAATATAATTTTTACATCGTATTGTTATCTTAAAACATATTTTCAGTTATAAATTTAAAATAAATTTACATTTTAAATTCATTAAAATATTAATCAACTAAATTTGTATAAATATATTTACTAAAATATTTTTGATATGTGAATGTTTTCTTTAAAATTTCAGCACAATAATAAACATATATATTTTAATTAAATTTACGTCATATATTTTTATATATATATATAATTTGATGTTTGATTTAATTTTTTTGAAAACATAAATAATAAGTTATCATGCTGATTTTGAATTAATAAATAAAACTAATATATATCCCCATCAATAACGACTTTAACGACTGAAATAATCATGAGATGGAAATCCTGTCACGAGTGGAATAGAAAGAAATAAGAGATGATTAGATTAAATAAATGGTGAAGATTCATATAATTAGGGTTTAAATAAATGTGTGGATCCGTCCCGGGCCTACTGCTACAGTTAAAGAGACAGTAACTTAATAACACGTTTTTTGTTTTCCTTTCTCAAATCTTCTTCTTAACAGGACGGCAGAATCAGCTATTAACAATCTGGAAATTCACAGCAATCAAGATTGTTCTAAACATTTTCATTTGTCTTGTATATTTGCAAGATCCAAAAAGACAAGAGCTGATTGTTGTCCATTGGTTTCATTTGGTTAAGGTTTTGTTTTGTTACAGACCGAACTGATAAATCTAGTTTGTTCTTTTCATTTGTGAGAGATTTGAAGGACAAAATCATAGTAATAGATACAACAAAGGAAGAGATAGAGATTAGACTACTAGTAGTGAATGAAACAGTTATATAGATGAATCTAGCGATCTCAAGCATGCGCTTTTAAGGTCCATTTCTACTTGATGGATTGTCCACTGCATGTTTTCTAGTTTCTACAGAAAATATGAACCTTCATTATCATTGTGTATTGCATTCTCACAAGTCAAATTAGTAAAAGGGGGAACATAAGTAATTGATCGTTTGCTCTTATTTTAACGTACCTTAACAATGTCATGGTACTGTCTCGCAATTGTATCAAAATGAGGATCCACTCCTTGGTATTCTCTGAGACGTGTAAACCTGGTCATTTTCGCAGGCTCGGGTTATTGCTCTATATAATCAATGAAGATGGGGCAAAAGCAGAGCTGTTAGAGCTAAGCAATTAAAGAGAGGATAAGATACAAACCGCTTTGTTGTATGCAGCTGAAGCTCCTCGGTAGCTTCCACTAGATAGTTCCTGGAAAAAAAATACGAAACAAAATTAGAGGTGAGAGCAGGCTTCTCTGTGAGTTGATAGTACGAAATATAGTTCTGGAAAAGTTGATTTAAAGACCTGATGCTGTGCAAGGCTGGTATGGATTCAGGGGTGTATGTTTCAAGGAGGAGAATATGTTCTAAAACCCTTCAAGCAAGAAGAAGAAGAAAAAAGAGACATTAGTTACTGAAATAGCTTCAGATTTAGATACTAAACAGTGAATGATGATAATGATACCTTAATTTTGTGTTCATGGTTTCGCACCTTTTACACAACCAAGTCTTCTGCATCTCATCTGTTACAAATATACGAGTTAGGAAAATGAGAACAAGGGGAGCAACTGAATCAATTGGAGAACACTGAAAACCGCTTACATATTTATGTTGATGTTCTAACTTCAGATCCTTCACAAGCTTTATAAGTACCCCGAGTCTTTGTTCCAGGGACCTTGTTCAGAACAGAAACGGACAGTCATCAGAACTTACTAGCACTGGGGTTACAAGGATAATTCACAGCAGTAGCAAGAAACTTATCTATAATAAAACATATCATGAAACACTCAGGTAACTGAAATTTCGTTTGCACATTACCCTAAATATATTCTTTTTCACCTACATTGTAATATTCTGCAAACTTCCTGTCAGCCGAGTAGAGGTCCTCTCGTAGAGCTGCCTCTTCTCTTTCAATCTCCTCAATATAACTTAACCCTGGAAATTCAAGAAACACATTGTCATTGACCTTCGCTAAAGCATAGAAGAATGAATAAATGTGAGAAAGTCATCTGCTCCTTCAAGATTTTCGAATAAATATTATTGACAAACAGAACACTAATCACCAACATGATTATTTCTCTACGGAATATATCTTAAGAAGCTTTAATTCCTTGCTTATAACTAACATATGTATAAATGTATGGCACATTACCTAGATATGTGTCCTAGAAAGAAGAGTAGCTAACAGGCTTCATTAACCATCCATCAATCAGATTAATTAGGTTTTATAGTGATAAAATTAAACACATACAAGGAAAAACAAGCTTTTTTCCTTCCAGATGTTTTTAGCTATGGTTAAACCTCAGAGGTAAAGCTAACCTTTCTGGGAGCCTAGCACTTGAATTTTGATTTCCTGTGGATGAATCTGACAATAAGGAAAATCTGGGGTCATTACGTTCAGTGCAACTTAACATGAAGAGCCAAGTATCTCACTAGACAGGACAATTCGGTAAAGAACAAAAGATCTCTCCCTCAAGAGTATATACTGGTAAGGAAGATCTTACCAGTGTCATCAACAATGGCATCAGCCAACTTATCACACTTTTCTTCAGCCTACCTTCTATCTCACGGGCAAGAAACATTTGGTAGTCAGCCATATCCTAAGCAAAAGTGTCATTAAAGAAGAAGAAAACAAAAATCAGAATTTGTGTTATAGTTATGAAGAGACCAATACAAGGCAAAAATGATGTGACGATACCATGGACCATAGTATTTTGAAGCTGGACATATGATAAATAAGCAGGGGTTATTCCAAGAAAGCGATTCGGCACACCACCAACTACGTCAGTATCAGGAGCAGCACCAAGACTGTTTGCAGAGCTGTTCGCATAGTTCACCGAGTTAGAAGCGGAGCTAATTGTAAAACTCGTGGTGCTCGCACTATCAAGAGAGCTTCTTGATAGTATACTCCACTTTTCGATATCTTCCTCGTGAATTTCACCATCATCTGAAATAAGAGGTAGCCTAAGTTTCTGAGCTGCCTCAGCAACCACCAACCTATGCTCTAAAGTCTCATAAACCTGGAAAAAGATCAACAAGTTGGCTCGTAAAGGAGTCAATGAAATAAACATAATCGCAAAAAAAACTGAATTCCCAGAAGAAGAAGAAACCTGAGGGAAAAGACCCTGAACATCCCGAGTTCCCACATGGTTAGGCAAAGAAAGAGCTTGCTGATACTCTTCTACCATAGCGACAGCTTCACAATAGATAGCCTACAATACATTGCATATCAATCAATACGCCTAGGCATTTATTTGTCCCATTCCTTTTTGTGCGAAATAGATCGTGTAATTAGAGAAAAAAGAGTTATATTTACCATAGCTTCCAAGTAACGCAATCTCTCCCGAGACATCTCCTCTCTCGCCTGAAATGGCGATATCAAAAGCCTTAGAGGATTGGGGAAACACATCTAGAGAGAGAGGGAGATTACGAGCTGGAGATCGTAGTAGGCTGATTTGGTGACAAGAGATCCATCGGGAGCCAGGCAATGACGCTCTCTAACTGATCCATCAATTGGTTGACATCCGCCGCGCCTTGCAGTGCCTCACCATCGATGCACAATCCCTCCGCCGCGACAGTTGGTTCAAAAAAACCAATCGAAGTTCCACTAGTCCTTCCTTGATAGTATATTGCTGAAATAACCCCCTAACTTTCGTGAAATTCATTGATAAAAGCCTAAAATAACTTTTGTTAACACATTTTGAGCGACGTCGTTTTGAAGAATAAAATAAGATTTGATAGGAGAAAAACAAGCTGATTTAACCCAAACAAACACGCACAGAAGATCATCGTTGAATCGATGGAATCTCCTTGGTTCCTGGACAATCTCATCTTCTTCATCCTACGTCCGCTTCTGGCCACCTCCTTCATCGTCTGCTTCATCGCTCTTTGTACTCTCTTCTCCATTTTTTTTCTCTTACTTTTGAGAAAATAGATAATCTGGGTAATTGTCCTTGAATTGAATTGAATTGGCAGGGTGGTTTCTGGCATGGAAGCTGGTACTAAGCCATGTTCCTCTGGTACAAGAGATCTTTGGTTTGAGGCACAAGACCTTTATACCTAAACCTGAATCTCGTGGGAGAATCTCCAAATTCTACAAAAGTATCACTTCTTCTCAGAATCATTGTAATTAATTATTATTTACCCTTCACTCTTTTATTTATTCAATACTACTACTACTGAAGCCATTTACTGTGTGTTTTGGATTGTAGAAAAACGAGCAAGAAGCTAACAAGAATCAAGCTAAAGAAAGCTGTAGAGTTCTATTTGAATTTCTGCAATGTAATGTGCATTCTGCTGTATATTCAAGTGTTTCAAAACCCAAATCTTTTATAATGTTTTCATCTCTAAATTGTTATTCATGAATCGATTATGATATTTTGCCAGACAGAACAACCCTATTCTTAGGTACCTATTGCTGACTGGATAGTTACTGTTTTCGACATGTTACTGTCTCAAACCATTTGCCTCCTTTTTTGTTGTTGTTAAAAATCCCACTTGACCCTGTTAATCATATACCAAAAGATGCATCTTAGCTCTTCCTGAATGTTGATTTGCCTAGTTATACGTCAGAAAAAGCTGTGGTAAAGACTACTTGAGACGCATATGTGGATCTGTTGTTGCAGAACAAAGACGGTGAGGCTATGCTAGTTCTCGTTTTGTTGAGATGTTGCCTAAGTTTATGTTGTATACGCACAGAACGAGAACATTCCTAGTCCCTGGAGAGAAAAGGATTGGATGTATAAGCTGTTCCTCCTACAGCTGACAGTGCAGAAGACAGGGAACAGTTAGCAGAAAGCTATGGTTCAACCAATTGGCAAAGATCTTCCTGATAAGGTCACTCTTAAAGATATCATGGATACCCTTCCCTGAGAGGTATATAAGTGTTGCACGTCATTGGCATTGAAATACAGTTACAGGGGGTCTCTCATCCACTGTCTCTTCTCTCTCTCGCCTTGCTAATTACTGTTGTCTAAGTGCATTGTTCTTTGTGATAGGCCATGATTGTGCTCATAAATCATTTTCACAGAACAAATTGGTTGAAGACATTGTGGGTACTCTAGCCTTCCTACCTCTTGTATGTTTAAGCAAAACCGTCATCACGCAAAACTAACATGTAACTCTCCCTAACCTACTTAAGACTTCGTGACTTTGTTCTCTATAGGTTAGTTCTCATAACCATGCTTGGCAACCTTCCGCAAGAGGAGGTTGATTCATCACCCGTTTCTGCAAAAAGTGGTCAGATTGTCCTTCTTTGTCCATAGGTCACTGGAATATATATACATGAAGCTTTACTCTTTTACGCAATGATCAATTCTTCTTTTCTCTGTATACTTGTTTACAAAATAGTAAGTGTTCTGATAGGGGTGAACTGGCACTTAAATCTGAGAAAACGAGCGAGCGAAGTAAATAGGGTGAAGATAAGTTTGGCTTGTGTTTATGCCTTCATGGCCGTTGGCGTTGAGTGGCCAACGATTATACACAAAGTTGGCATTTTGGGATGGGTAAAGTTCTGGTTGATGCCATGGTTGGGCTATCACTTTTGGATTAATGCTTCTCTCTGTTCTCCCTTTTTCGTTGGATACACCATCAGAAGCCACAACGAATATGCATTTGTTGTTTCTCTATAGATGAGCACGTTCACGATGGTTCATCATACGCCTCCACACATTCCTTTCAAGCCTGCGGGAGTGGGAACGTAGCTCAAGTCCAGCTTAACGGAAATGTTCATTGTGATTATCCTAGTTAGTAATGCATCTTTACCTGCTAAGCTGGTATTCTCCGAGTTTGAGAGCATTATTTTGATGTTTCTGTGATTGAGATTCTTTGCCATGATATCAACGTACACATCCCACATGACATGAGCCCAAGAATACATAACTACAACCTCTGTGCGGCTCATGAGTCTATACAAGAGAACTGGGGAAAGGTAATATCCACTTTGTTATCCTATAAAGCTGTAAGCTTTATGCATCTATATGACCAAAAATTTTTTCTTTAGACACTAAAAGAAGCTTCTTGGGTTTCTTGCTTGCGGGTATGTTGCAGTATACAAACTGGCTATTGCAACTGGCGCTTGTTGAAGACGATAATGAGTCGGGTGCCATTTCTACAACAAAGAAAGGAACTACATTCGTTCTGAAAGAGTAGTAGCAGACCAGGTTTGTAAAATCTATACTATTAAAAGAAAATCATTCTGAAAAAATCTACTTTAAAAGTTGTTTGGACCTATTAGTTTTTGGTCTTACAATTAATTATTCTAACTATAGTCTATATGATATCCAAATTGTTTCATAGACCACCACGAACTTATGTTATTGGTCGAATGCTTATGTGAAAGTTTTGGAGATGATTTTTGCAACACTATATAGCGTTGTCTATTAGTGCTTTCGTTTCATGTTTTAATAATTCCGACTGTTTGTATGGCTCTGTCACCGTATTCAAGAGCTCTCCCTCTCCAGTCTGTGCCCTGTGGCGCTATGTGTCGATCATATCTGATTGTATGAGTCACTGTTTATAAGGGGTTATTATCGGGGCTGATTTAAAGCGGGTCGTATTCGGGTCCGACAAAAAAACAGAGAAAGAGAACTGAAAAGGAGATAAGAAGCAAATCCTCACCACAATTCAAATCAAAGAAGAAGAATTTCCAACATTTAAAATCTTATTCACCAAAAAACCTTATTTACCAAAAAGTCTTATGTACCGCCAGTAAAAAGAATTAAATATTTAAAAATAAATTTTTTCGCACCATTTAAATGAATATTCACTATTAGTTCTCAACATTTGGTTCTGTTCTAAAATTTAGAAACCGTTCAATTATTTATAAAATTTGATTATGTTTCAGGATTATTTTAGTTTGGTCAGTAGAAAATTGAGAACTGGCAAATATGCAATAAAAATAGGTCAAACTCAGTTCCAGTTTGATTATGGGTTTTCGTAGTAATTACGGATTTATAGATAAAAATATCAGATAATTTAGGTCTTTCAGTTTAGTATAGGGTAATTCAGATTGTTTGGATAAAAAATATCGGATAATTCAAATAATTTTTAATATTTTGAAGATAAAATATTTGGGTAAATTTAATTTTTTTGGGTAATTCTGTTTATAAATATATTTTAAGGATATTCGGTTATTTATAAATGGGGTAAATTGAATATATTTAATATTTATAAGTATATAATTTGTATTTTAAAATTCAGGTACCCATTAGGCTCTCGGTTGGGTTTCAATATTTTGTTCCAGAGATATTATGAGATGCTCAGTTATTTATGAAATTCCTTTCAATTTTGGTTTTGATTTTTTTTTCAGTTTGGTACAGTTCGGGTTTGTAGCTCCGACTTAAATATGTCCGAACCTAAATAAAAAACATACCCCGCGCTTGAAAAATCTAGTTTAATCTATTAAAAAAAGAGTACAAATATAAAATGCCCCTAGGTTTTCTAACTTATGTACAATGGCATGTCATTATAGTTATTATTAAGTTACTTTGTCGGATTCTATGTCTTTTTCTGTGTAATTAATTATATTTCCTAATTTGAGTTTTAACTAAAAAAGCAACAATAATTTAAAAAATCAATCTCCCTAGCTAATCAATTAATTAGGGTCCAAAACACTTCTTATAATCTAGCTAGCTAATAAATATTTTCTATAAATAAAATCATCTACCATTTAATAATGATATAAAAATTATTTATTCATCGTCTGTTCCCTTAATATTCATATATAACTGGAATATTATAACCGATGTAGATTTATTAATGATATATTATTAAAAGTTACTTAATAAAAATGATAAAACAACACTATGAAGCCACTTAAATCAATTTATGTATTTATTTAACTAAATCTAGAACACAATATTGTTTTAAAGATATAGTTAAAATAATCAGTATCATTAGTAATAACTAAAACCCACATAAAAATAATAATTTATTAATAATATTACAAACATATATTTAAATGTAACCCCAATATGATGTTGAAGAGTTTAAAATTCTGATCCGTAAAAAAATAAAAAATACATTCGCACGGATGTTCAAATCAAATTCTAAAAAATAAGTGATAAAATCGACAGCTCAATAATAAATATAATTACTTAATATAAACTAAATTATTATGTTTTTGAAAAGTGTATTAAACAATTATTAATATAGATAAAGTTTTAAAATTTATATTAGTATTTGTCTCTAAAAAGGTAAAACAAACTTTGTGTGGATGCATGGATCAAACTCTAGTGAATAGTTAAATAAATACACAAATTAGAGAGTCAATAGTGACGCTTTATCGGTAGCTCTAATTTACGCGAGCATAATATAAACTAGTGGTTTGTCCGCGCTTCCGCAGAATTTTAGTTTTAAATTATATTTTATGTATCATTTATTTTTATGATTTGATTATTTATTTGATCCTTTTTTATTACTTTTATCATTTTTTGGTTGATTTTTTATTTATAATATTCAGCTTCATTTTAGTTGAGGGTAACTAAGTTTCATAATTAACAAAGTTCAGTGAAGATATTCTCATTTAATGGTATATATTTTTATCGATTGTTTTAATTTAGACCACAGTTGAGATAATTTTATTTATAGTCTCTTTGTACTTTCCGATCATTTATTGTATCTCTTCTTGCACTATATATATATATATATATATATATATATTAGTATCCATATTGTATTTGATATGCTTGAAGAGTTGTTAGAAACTGGAGAAATATGGTTTTATTTTACAAATTTATTTAGATACAATTGCTTTAAATCTTTTTTTTATATTATGTCCACTTGTCCTCTCTGTTTCCAGTAGGGCTTGGTATAATATCCATATCCAAATATTTACCCGAACCAATACAAAAAATAGGGTATCTGACTGGTTGGATCCTGCCTGAACATCTGAATAGGACCATTTTTCAATAACCTGAAAATCAAAATAAACCCGACCCGTACCGAGAAAACTGAATGAGTATCCAAAGATATATTATAATATATATAACATTATTTTAAATCATATTTATAATAGTATTATACTTAAAATTAAAATTATAAATCAAATATATTATTTATTTTAGGTATTTATAGATAAAATAGATTTTGGATAAAAAAACTCAAAAAAATAACATTATGTATATGGTTAGTTTCAGACAACATATAACCAATTCGAAACTATATAAATTGAGTATTTTTAGGTTTAAGTTATTTTATATTAGTTTGAGTAATTTGGATATAAAATACTCGAGTCGAATCGAATGTTTTGGTTATTTGGATAAAATTCGAACCCACCCGGATCTAGGAAGATCCGACTTGAAACGTGATTATTTTTGTAATATCCGAATGGACTATTTTTCAAAAATGCGGAAAAGCTATCCAAATGAATATCCGAATGTCGAAGACCTAGTCTGCAGTGTCATCATTGGTTTATAAGATTGGTTGGACAATGGTTGAACCATCTTGAATGTTACCATCAATAACTACAGAAGACCCTGACTATCAACGGGGAGATTATATTCTACTATGGATGGGTTGTTTCAATCCTTGGAAATTAAACTTATAATCTAAGTTAATATTATAATTGAAATTCATAAGATGATGGGAACAAATGATGAAAAATAGTGTGTGATTTGTAAGGTTTATTTGTTCTCTAATTTGTTTATAAGTGTGGGTTTCAATAATATTTTAAGGTAATTTTGCTGCTGTGTATTTCACGGGCTTTTTTCCTCTTATCAGCACAAAACATAATATTATTATGTAATGTAATTTTTATAATAAATAGCTTAATTTTTTCAGGTTCAAGGTGTTATATTACAATCTTCAAATTTTAGAAGAGACTAATTATTTTCAAAAATTATAGATTACTTTATTTATAGCTAACTCATAAAAATTTGTTGTACATATATGAATATTTTAGTGTTAAGTTTAAGCTTCTGGTTATAATAAATTTAGATTATGTGTTGATGGTTCATTGTTTTAATAATTGATCATATAAATCTGTTCCTTAAATGTTAAAATTTGCTAATCGTTCAATTAAATTCGGTAGTGTAAGACTACATATATATCACTTTAGGAAATAGATACAATACATACATTAAAGGCGTTTTAGTGGTGAAATAAATTTTTATCATTATTTTTTCAAACTTTTTCAGTAATACAAAATATGTGATATATTTGGACATTTAAAAATTACTAAAATTCTTTTAAATGTATTACACTTTTGTGTTTTTCCTATAACGTTTTTCAAACTTTAGTGGTGTTTCCTTTGAGATCATTTTTTTATATTGGAATCCGCAGGTTATTACTCGCTTTGGATCCTGCCTCCAACCATCTACACTGTTGCGTTGCGAACAATGCTTCCCTTTCACCTATGACTAGGATAAGACCCGCGCCTTGCGCTGATTAAGTTATTATTTTTTTATATTTTGGAAAATGAAACAATAGTTTGGCTTCATTTGGATTAATCCGATATCGGATTGGTTTCGGTTCGGTTCGGTTTTTTTCGGTATTTGGTTAGTAAAATATAACTACCATTCTAATCCATATTTACTTTGACTTTAGTTTTCACATACTTTTGAAAGTTTCAACTGGACGACTAAATTGATCAGCCAATCTTGTTGCTTTAAATCATTAGTGTTTATATATATATATATTATTTAGTTTGAATGTTCATTAAATAAAATTCATATGCGTTATATTTTATGATCATTTGTAACTTATTATAACAAAAAAATAATCTATTGATCACAAAATTTCAGAGTGGGAATATTCAAATTTCTAATAATATATAGACGTTTTGAAAAATTCAATATAACATATAAGAAAAAAATAATAACTGTGTTTAATATATTTAATGTGATTTTTTAATATCTTTCAATAATATAAAATTAAAAAAAGAACTAAGATACCAAAATTGTTATCACATATTTATTATTCATAATAATTAATTTCATATATACGTTAATCATATTAGGTAATTTCGTAGCTTCTAATTAAGGAAGTCCAAAAAAAATTTGGTAGATTATTTATCAATTCGATAGTTAGTTTAATAAAAAATATAATGTAAGTCAAGATGGACCCAACCTATTTATCTAAGAATAGTATATTTATATAGTTTTATTAAATGAGAATTTATAATCATACAGTTCTATGATCATCATATCATTTTATAACTGAATATTTAAATCATCGATAACAAAATTTTCAATGTGAAATCTTTAATAGGTTATAATTTATAATGTTTTTGAAATTCATGAAAGTTTTAATATTAAAATATTTATGTAATCTTATGGTATATATTATAATCTATTATATATAAA
>NW_026014009.1:0-51887 GCF_020379485.1 Brassica napus | reverse complement strand
CTCGAAAATTTATTAGTAAAATTTAATAAAATCAATAACAAAGTTAAAATGTATGAAACAAACTCACTAATTCAATAAGGGCTGAATAAGAAATATAAAAATTCAAAATCTATGAGCTTATACCAAGATAAGAAGTGGATGAAATTGTTATATATTAAAATATTTGAAATCCTTTCAATTATTTTTAAAATGTCCATTACCACACGAACATGGGGTTATAATGTATTATAAATTACTACAAACGATAATGTGGTTTTAAATTTTCAAACAACAATTTAAAAGATTATAGGCTCCTATATAGAGCATTTACCGAAAACTCTCTATTGTCGTAGGGGTTAACCATAGATTTGAGAAAATCAAAAATTTGAGAATATGTTTAATATATATTGAATCATGTAATAAAATATGATGAAAGTTCAAAGAGGTTTGGAACCTTTGTTGTCTATGTTTCTCTAAAGAATAGATTTTATAGTGGTTAGTCCAATGATTTAGCAGAGTATTTACCCAATTTTGCTAAATTAATGGATTAAAAATTAGAACGGTTTGTTTTTGTCCATTGTACCATGAAAAGAAGTTTATCATAAATTAATACAAATGTTATAATGTGGTTATAAATTTTAAACGAATTTAAAGATTATAGGCTTCATATATAGCGCATTACGAAACCTCACTATTTTTCGTAGGTGGGCACATAGATTTTGAGAAAAAATTCAAAAAATTTGAAAATACTGTTTTAATACATATTTGAATCATATGTAATAAATATGATGAAGTTCAAAGAGGTTTGGAACTTTGTTGTCTCGTTTCTCTAGGGAATAGCAATTTTATAGTGGTTAGTCCAATGATTTAGGGAGTATTTGCATTTTGCTAAATTAATGGTATAAAAAATTATAACGATGTCATGTACCATGAAAAGAAGTTTATCATAAATTAATACAAAGGTATAATGTGGTTTTAAATTTTTAAAACAATTAAAAGATTATAGGCTTCTATATAGAGAATTTACCGAAAAACTCACTATTTCGTAGGGGGGTACACATAGATTTTGAGAAAAATTCAAAAAATTTGAGAATACTGTTTTAATACATAGTTTGAATCATGTAATAACATATGATGAAGTTCAAAAGGTTTGGAACTTTTGTTGTCTCCGTTTCTCTAGGGAATAGCAATTTTATAGTGGTTAGTCCAATGATTTAGGGAGTATTTGCAGTTTGCTAAATTAATGGATAAAAAATTAGAACGATGTCCATGTACCATGAAAAGATTTATCATACATTAATACAAAGGTATAATGTTGTTTAAATTTTAAAACAAATTTAAAGATTATAGGCTTCATATATAGAGCATTTACCGAAAACTCACTATTTTCGTAGGGGTTAACACATAGATTTTGAAAAAAATTCAAAAAATTGAAAATATGTTTTAATAAATATTTTATCATGTAATAAAATATGATGAAGTTCAAAGAGGTTTGGAACCTTTGTTGTCTCCGTTTCTCTAGGGAATAGCAATTTATAGTGGTTAGTCCAATGATTTAGGGAGTATTTACAGTTTGCTAATTAATGGATAAAAAATTAGAACGATGTCCATGTACCATGAAAAGAAGTTTATCATAATTAATACAAAGGTATAATGTGGTTTTAAATTTTAAAACAAATTTAAAGATTATAGGCTTCATATATAGACATTTACCGAAAACTCACTATTTTCGTAGGGGGTAACACATAGATTTTGAGAAAAATTCAAAAAATTGACAAACTGTTTTATACATATTTGAATCATGTAATAAAATATGATGAAGTTCAAAGAGGTTTGGAACCTTTGTTGTCTCCGTTTCTCTAGGGAATAGCAATTTTATAGTGGTTATCCAATGATTAAGGAGTATTGCAGTTTTGCTAAATTAATGGATAAAAAATTAGAACGATGTCCATGTACCATGAAAAAAGTTTATCATACATTAATACAAAGGTATAATGTGGTTTTAAATTTTAAAACAAATTTAAAGATTATAGGCTTCATATATAGAGCATTTACCGAAAACTCACTATTTTCGTAGGGGTTAACACATAGATTTTGAAAAAAAAACAAAAAAATTTAAAATACTGTTTTAATACATATTTGAATCATGTAATAAAATATGATGAAGTTCAAAGAGTTTTGAAACCTTTGTTGTCTCCGTTTCTCTAGGGAATAGCAATTTATAGTGGTTAGTCCAATGATTTAGGGAGTATTTACAGTTTTGCTAAATTAATTGATTAAAAATTAGAACGATGTCCATGTACCATGAAAAGGAGTTTATCATAAATTAATACAAATGTATAATGTGGTTATAAATTTTAAAACGAAATAAAAGATTATAGGCTTCATATATAGAGCATTTACCGAAAACTCACTATTTTCGTAGGGGGGTACACATAGATTTTGAGAAAAATTCAAAAATTTGACAATACTGTTTTAATGCATAGTTGAATCATGTAATAACATATGATGAAGTTCAAAGAGGTTTGGAACCTTTGTTGTCTCCGTTCTCTAGGAATAGCAATTTTATAGTGGTTAGTCAATGATTTGGAGTATTTGCAGTTTTGCTAAATTAATGGATAAAAAATTAGAACGATGTCCATGTACCATGAAAAGAAGTTTATCATACATTAATACAAAGGTATAATGTGGTTTTAAATTTTAAAACAAATTTAAAAATTATAGGCTTCATATATAGAGCATTTACCGAAAACTCACTATTTTCGTAGGGGGGTTACACATAGATTTTGAAAAAAATCAAAAAAAATTGCAAATACTGTTTTAATACATATTTGAATCATGTAATCATATGATGAAGTTCAAAGAGGTTTGGAACCTTTGTTGTCTCTGTTTCTCTAAGGAATAGCAATTTTATAGTGGTTAGTCAATGATTTAGGGAGTATTTACAGTTTTGCTAAATTAATTGATAAAAAATTAGAACGATGTCCATGTACCATGAAAAGGAGTTTATCATAAATTAATACAAATGTATAATGTGGTTATAAATTTTAAAACGAATTAAAGATTATAGGCTTCATATATAGAGCATTTACCGAAAACTCACTATTTTCGTAGGGGGGGTACACATAGATTTTGAGAAAAATTCAAAAAATTTGACAATACTGTTTTAATGCATAGTTGAATCATGTAATAATATGATGAAGTTCAAGAGGTTTGGAACCTTTGTTGTCTCCGTTTCTCTAGGGAATAGCAATTTTATAGTGGTTAGTCCAATGATTTAGGGAGTATTTGCAGTTTTGCTAAATTAATGGATAAAAAATTAGAACGATGTCCATGTACCATGAAAAGAAGTTTATCATACATTAATACAAAGGTATAATGTGGTTTTAAATTTTAAAACAAATTTAAAGATTATAGGCTTCATATATAGAGCATTTACCGAAAAACTCACTATTTCGTAGGGGGTAAACACAGATTTTGAAAAATTCAAAAAATTGAAAATACTGTTTAATACATATTTGAATCATGTAATAAAATATGATGAAGTTCAAAGAGGTTGGAAACCTTTTGTGTCTCCGTTTCTTTAGGAATAGCAATTTTATAGTGGTTAGTCCAATGAATATTTAGGGAGTATTTGCAGTTTGCTAAATTAATTGATAAAAATTAGAACGATGTCCATGTACCATGAAAAGAGTTTATCATAAATTAATACAAATGTATAATGTGGTTATAAATTTTAAACGAATTAAAAGATTATAGGCTTCATATATAGAGCATTTACCGAAAACTCACTATTTTCGTAGGGGGGTACACATAGATTTGAGAAAAATTCAAAAATTTGACAATACTGTTTTAATACATATTTGAATCATGTAATAAACATATGATGAAGTTCAAAGAGGTTTGGAACCTTTGTTGTCTCCGTTTCTCTAGGGAATAGCAATTTTATAGTGGCTAGTCCATGATTTAGGGAGTATTTGCAGTTTTGCTAAATTAATGGATAAAAAATTAGAACGATTGTCCATGTACCATGAAAAGAAGTTTATCATACATTAATACAAAGGTATAATGTGGTTTAAATTTAAAACAATTTAAAGATTATAGGCTTCATATATAGAGCATTTACCGAAAACTCACTATTTTCGTAGGGGTTAACACATAGATTTTGAAAAAAATTCAAAAAAAATATGAAAATACTGTTTTAATACATATTTGAATCATGTAATAAAATATGATGAAGTTCAAAGAGTTTGGAACCTTTGTTGTCTCCGTTTCTCTAGGGAATAGCAATTTATAATGGTTAGTCCAATGATTTAGGGAGTATTGCAGTTTTGCTAAATTAATGGATAAAAAAATAGAACGATGTCCATGTACCATGAAAAGAAGTTTATCATACATTAATACAAAGGTATAATGTGGTTTTAAATTTTTTAAAAAAATTAAAGATTATAGGCTTAATATATAGAGCATTTACCGAAAACTCACTATTTTCGTAGGGGTTGACACATAGATTTGAAAAAAATCAAAAAATTGAAAACATGTTTTAATACATATTTGAATCATGTAATAAAATATGATGAAGTTCAAAGAGGTTTGGAACCTTTGTTGTCCGTTTCTCTAAAGGAATAGCAATTTTATAGTGGTTAGTCTAATGATTTAGGGAGTATTTGCAGTTTTGCTAAATTAATTGATAATAAAAATTAGAACGATTTCATGTACCATGAAAAGAGTTTATCATAAATTAATACAAATGTATAATGTGGTTATAAATTTTAAAACGAATTAAAAGATTATAGGCTTCATATATAGAGCATTTCCCGAAACTCACTATTTTCGTAGGGGGGTAGGGGGTACACATAGATTTTGAGAAAAATTCAAAAAATTTGACAATACTGTTTTAATGCATAGTTGAATCATGTAATAAATAATATGATGAATTCAAAGAGTTTGGAACCTTTGTTGTCTCCGTTTCTCCAGGAAATAGCAATTTTATAGTGATTAGTCCAATAATTTAGGGAGTATTTGCAGTTTTGCTAAATTAATGGATAAAAAATTAGAACGATGTCCAAGTACCATGAAAAGAAGTTATCATACATTAATACAAATGTAATGTGGTTTTTTAAATTTTAAAACAAATTTAAAGATTATAGGCTTCATATAGAGCATTTTACCGAAAAACTCACTATTTTCGTAGGGGTTGGGGTACACATAGATTTTGAGAAAAAAAAAAAAATTTGACAATACTGTTTTAATACATATTGAATCATGTAATAAAATATGATGAAGTTCAAAGAGGTTTGGAACCTTTGTTGTCTCCGTTTCTCTAGGAATAGCAATTTTATAGTGGTTAGTCCAATGATTTAGGGAGTATTTGCAGTTTGCTAAATTAATGGATAAAAATTAGAACGATGTCCATGTACCATGAAAAAAGTTTATATACATTAATACAAAGGTATAATGTGGTTTTAAATTTTAAAACAAATTTAAAGATTATAGGCTTCATATATAGAGCATTTACCGAAAACTCACTATTTTCGTAGGGGGAGTACACATAGATTTTGAGAAAAATTCAAAAAATTTGAACAATACTGTTTTAATACATATTTGAATCATGTAATAAATATGATGAAGTTCAAAAAAGTTTGGAACCTTTGTTGTCTCCGTTTCTCTAGGGAATAGAAATTTTATAGTGGTTAGTCTAATGATTTAGGGAGTATTTGCAGTTTTGCTAAATTACTTGATAAAAAATAGAACGATGTCCATGTACCATGAAAAAGAATTTATCATAAATTAATACAAATGTGTAATCTGGTTATAAATTTTAAAACAAATTAAAAGATTATAGGCTTCATATATAGAGCATTTACCGAAAACTCACTATTTCGTCGGGGGGGGTACACATAGATTTTGAAAAATTCAAAAAATTTGACAATACTGTTTTAATGCATAGTTGAATCATGTAATAACATATGATGAAGTTCAAAGAGGTTTGGAACCTTTTTGTCTCCGTTTCTCTAGGGAATAGCAATTTTATAGTGGTTAGTCCAATGATTTAGGGAGTATTGCAGTTTTGCTAAATTAATGGATAAAAAATTAGAACGATGTCCATGTACCATGAAAAGAAATTATCATACATTAATACAAAGGTATAATGTGGTTTTAAATTTTAAACAAATTTAAAGATTATAGGCTTCATATATAGAGCATTTACCGAAAACTCACTATTTTCGTAGGGGGGTACACATAGATTTTGAGAAAAATTCAAAAAATTTGACAATACTGTTTTAATACATATTTGAATCATGTAATAATATATGATGAAGTTCAAAGAGGTTTGGAACCTTTGTTGTCTCTGTTTCTCTAGGGAATAGCAATTTTATAGTGGTGTTAGTCCAATGATTTAGGGAGTATTTGCAGTTTTGCTAAATTAATGGATAAAAAATTAGAACGATGTCCATGTACCATGAAAAGAAGTTTATCATACATTAATACAAAGGTATAATGTGGTTTTAAATTTTAAAACAAATTTAAAGATTATAGGCTTCATATATAGAGCATTTACCGAAAACTCACTGTTTTCGTAGGGGTTAACACATAGATTTTGAAAAAAAATTGAAAAAATTGAAAATACTGTTTTAATAAATATTTGAATCATGTAATAAAATATGATGAAGTTCAAAGAGGTTTGGAACCTTTGTTTTCTCCGTTTTTCTAGGGAATAGCAATTTTATAGTAGATAGTCTAATGATTTAGGGAGTATTTTTAGTTTTGCTAAATTAATGGATAAAAAATTATAACGATGTCATGTACCATGAAAAGAATTTTATCATACAATTAATAAAAGGTATGTGTGTTTTAAATTTTAAAACAAATTTAAAGATTATAGGCCTCATATATAGAGCATTTAACACATAGATTTTGAGAAAAAATCAAAAAATTTGAGAATACTGTTTTAATACATATTTGAATCATGTAATAAATATGATGAAGTTCAAAGAGGTTGGAACCTTTGTTGTCTCTTTCTCTAAGGAATAGCAATTTTATAGTGGTTAGTCTAATGATTTAGGGAGTATTTACAGTTTTGCTAAATTAATTGATTAAAAATTAGAACGATGTCCATGTACCATGAAAAGGAGTTTATCATAAATTAATACAAATGTATAATGTGGTTATAAATTTTAAAACGAATTAAAAAATTATAGGCTTCATATATAGAGCATTTACCGAAAACTCACTATTTTCGTAGGGGGGCACACATAGATTTTGAGAAAAATTCAAAAAATTTGACAATACTGTTTTAATGCATAGTTGAATCATGTAATAACATATGATGAAGTTCAAAGAGGTTTGGAACCTTTGTTGTCTTTGTTTCTCTAGGAATAGCAATTTTATAGTGGTTAGTCTAATGATTTAGGGAGTATTTGCAGTTTTGCTAAATTAATTGATAAAAATTAGAACGATGTCCATGTACCATGAAAAGAATTTTATCATACATTAATACAAAGGTATAATGTGGTTTTAAATTTTAAAACAAATTTAAAGATTATAGGCTTCATATATAGAGCATTTACCGGAAACTCACTATTTCGTAGTAGGGGGTTACACATAGATTTTGAAAAAAATTCAAAAAAATTGAAAATACTTTTTTAATACATATTGAATGATGTATGTAATAAATATGATGAAGTTCAAAGAGGTTTGAACCTTTGTTGTCTCCGTTTCTCTAAGAAATAGCAATTTTATAGTGGTTAGTCTAATGATTTAGGGAGTATTTGCAGTTTTGCTAAATTAATGGATAAAAAATAGAACGATGTCCATGTACCATGAAAAGAAGTTTATCATACATTAATACAAAGGTATAATGTGGTTTTAAAATTTTAAAACAAATTTAAAGATTATAGGCTTCATATATAGAGCATTTACCGAAAACTCACTATTTTCGTAGGGGTACACATAGATTTAGAGAAAAATTAAAAAATTTGACAATACTGTTTTAATACATATTGAATCATGTAATAAATATGATGAAGTTCAAAGAGGTTTGGAACCTTTGTTGTCTCCGTTTCTCTAGGGAATAGCAATTTTATAGTTGTTAGTCTAATGATTTAGGGAGTATTTGCAGTTTTGCTAAATTAATGGATAAAAAATTAGAACGATGTCCATGTACCATGAAAAGGGTTTATCATAATTAATACAAATGTATAATGTGGTTATAAATTTTAAAACAAATTAAAAGATTATAGGCTTCATATATAGAGCATTTACCGAAAACTCACTATTTCGTAGGGGTATACATAGATTTTGAGAAAAAATTTAAAAAATTTGACAATACTGTTTAATGCATAGTTGAATCATGTAATAACATATGATGAAGTTCAAAGAGGTTTGGAACCTTTGTTGTCTCCGTTTCTCTAGGGAATAGCAATTTTATAGTGGTTAGTCTATGATTTAGGGAGTATTTGCAGTTTGCTAAATTAATGGATAAAAATTTAGAACGATGTCCATGTACCATGAAAAGAAGTTTATCATACATTAATACAAGGTATAATGTGGTTTTAAATTTACAACAAATTTAAAGATTATAGGCTTCATATATAGAGCATTTACCGAAAACTCACTTTTTCGGTAGGGTTAACACATAGATTTGAAAAAAATCAAAAAAATATAAAATACTGTTTTAATAATATTTGAATCATGTAATAAAATATGATGAAGTTCAAAGAGTTTGGAACCTTTGTTGTCTCCGTTTCTCTAGGGAATAGCAATTTTTAATGGTTAGTCTAATGATTTAGGGAGTATTTGCAGCTTTGCTAAATTAATGGATAAAAAATTAGAACGATGTCCATGTACCATGAAAAGAAGTTTAGTTTATCATACATTAATACAAAGTATATAATGTGGTTTAAATTTTAAAACAAATTTAAGATTATAGCCTCATATATAGAGCATTTACTGAAAACTCACTATTTTCGTAGGGGTTGACACATAGATTTTGAAAAAAATCAGAAAAATTGAAAACACTGTTTAATACATATTTGAATCATGTAATAAAATATGATGAAGTTCAAAGAGGTTTGGAACCTTTGTTGTCTCCGTTTTTATAAGGAATAGCAATTTTATAGTGGTTAGTCTAATGATTTAGGGAGTATTTGCAGTTTTGCAAAATTAATTGATAAAAAATTAGAACGATTTTCATGTACCATGAAAATGAGTTTATCATAAATTAATACAAATGTATAATGTGGTTTTAAATTTAAAACGAATAATTAAAGATTATAGGCTTCATATATAGAGCATTTACCGAAAACTCACTATTTTCGTAGGGGGGTACACATAGATTTTGAGAAAAATTCAAAACATTTGACAATACTGTTTTAATGCATAGTTGAATCATGTAATAAATAACATATGATGAATTTCAAAGAGGTTTGGCACTTTTGTTGTCTCCGTTTCTCTAGGGAATAGCAATTTTATAGTGGTTAGTCAAATGATTTAGAGAGTATTTGCAGTTTTGCTAAATTAATGGATAAAAATTAGAACGATGTCCATGTACCATGAAAAGAAGTTTATCATACATTAATACAAATGTATAATGTGTTTTTAAATTTTAAAACAAATTTAAAGATTATAGGCTTCATATATAGAGCATTTACCGAAAACTCACTATTTTCGTAGGGGGGAGTACACATAGATTTTGAGAAAAAATTAAAAATTTTGCCAATACTGTTTTAATACATATATGAATCATGTAATAATATATGATGAAGTTCAAAAAAGTTTGGAACCTTTGTTGTCTCCGTTTCTCTAGAGAATAGCAATTTTATAGTGGTTAGTCCAATGATTTAGGGAGTATTTGCAGTTTTGCTAAATTAATGGATAAAAAATTAGAATGATGTCCATGTACCATGAAAAGAAGTTTATCATACATTAATACAAATGTATAATGTGGTTTTAAATTTTAAAACAAATTTAAAGATTATAGGCTTCATATATAGAGCATTTACCGAAAACTCACTATTTTCGCGTAGGGGGTGGGTACACATAGATTTTGAGAAAAATTTAAAAAAATTTGACAAATACTGTTTTAATACATATTTGAATCATGTAATAAAATA
This sequence comes from Brassica napus, assembly GCF_020379485.1. Taxonomy (NCBI): domain Eukaryota; kingdom Viridiplantae; phylum Streptophyta; class Magnoliopsida; order Brassicales; family Brassicaceae; genus Brassica; species Brassica napus. The sequence continues at coordinate 41,793 of NW_026014009.1, read as the reverse complement.
TGATGAAGTTCAAAAAAGTTTGGAACCTTTGTTGTCTCCGTTTCTCTAGGGAATAGAAATTTTATAGTGGTTAGTCTAATGATTTAGGGAGTATTTGCAGTTTTGCTAAATTACTTGATAAAAAATTAGAACGATGTCCATGTACCATGAAAAAGAATTTATCATAAATTAATACAAATGTATAATGTGGTTATAAATTTAAAACAAATTAAAGATTATAGGCTTCATATATAGAGCATTTACCGAAAACTCACTATTTCGTAGGGGGGGGTACACAAGATTTTGAGAAAATTCAAAAAAATTGACAATACTGTTTTAATGCATAGTTGAATCATGTTGTAACATATGATGAAGTTGAAAGAGGTTTGGAACCTTTGTTGTCTCCGTTTCTCTAGGGAATAGCAATTTTATAGTGGTTAGTCCAATGATTTAGGGAGTATTTGCAGTTTTGCTAAATTAATGGATAAAAAATTAGAACGATGTCCATGTACCATGAAAAGAAGTTTATCATACATTAATACAAAGGTATAATGTGGTTTTAAATTTTAAATAAATTTAACGATTATAGGCTTCATATATAGAGCATTTACCGAAAACTCACTATTTTCGTAGGGGGGGTGGGTACACATAGATTTTGAGAAAAATTCAAAAAATTTGACAACACTGTTTTAATACATATTTGAATCATGTAATAATATATGATTAAGTTCAAAGAGGTTTGGAACCTTTGTTGTCTCTGTTTCTCTAGGGAATAGCAATTTTATAGTGGTGTTAGTCCAATGATTTAGGGAGTATTTGCAGTTTTGCTAAATTAATGGATAAAAAATTAGAACGATGTCCATGTACCATGAAAAGAAGTTTATCATACATTAATACAAAGTATAATGTGGTTTTAAATTTTAAAACAAATTTAAAGATTATAGGCTTCATATATAGAGCATTACCGAAAACTCACTGTTTTCGTAGGGGTTAACACATAGATTTTGAAAAAAATTGAAAAAATTGAAAATACTGTTTTAATAAATATTTGAATCATGTAATAAAATATGATGAAGTTCAAAGAGGTTTGGAACCTTGTTGTCTCGTTTCTCTAGGGAATAGCAATTTTATAGTAGATAGTCTAATGATTTAGGGAGTATTTGCAGTTTTGCTAAATTAATGGATAAAAAATTAGAACGATGTCCATGTACCATGAAAAGAATTTTATCATACATTAATACAAAGGTATAGTGTGGTTTTAAATTTTAAAACAAATTTAAAGATTATAGGCCTCATATATAGAGCATTTAACACATAGATTTTGAGAAAAAATCAAAAAATTTGAGAATACTGTTTTAATACATATTTGAATCATGTAATAAAATATGATGAAGTTCAAAGAGGTTTGGAACCTTTGTTGTCTCTGTTTCTCTAAGGAATAGCAATTTTATAGTGGTTAGTCTAATGATTTAGGGAGTATTTACAGTTTTGCTAAATTAATTGATTAAAAATTAGAACGATGTCCATGTACCATGAAAAGAAGTTTATCATAAATTAATACAATTATATAAAGTGGTTATAAATTTTAAAACGAATTAAAAGATTATAGACTTCATATATAAAGCATTTACCGAAAACTCACTGTTTTCGTAGGGGGGACACATAGATTTGAGAAAATTCAAAAAAATTTGACAATACTGTTTTAATGCATAGTTGAATCATGTAATAACATATGATGAAGTTCAAAGAGGTTTGGAACCGTTGTTGTCTCTGTTTCTCTAAGGAATAGCAATTTTATAGTGGTTAGTCTAATGATTTAGGGAGTATTTGCAGTTTTGCTAAATTAATTGTAAAAATTAGAACGATGTCCATGTACCATGAAAAGAATTTTATCATACATTAATACAAAGGTATAATGTGGTTTTAAATTTTAAAACAAATTTAAAGATTATAGGCTTCATATATAGAGCATTTACCGAAAACTCACTATTTTCGTAGGGGGTACACATAGATTTTGAAAAAAAATAAAAAAATTGAAAACACTGTTTTGATACATATTTGAATCATGTAATAAAATATGATGAAGTTCAAGAGGTTTGGAACCTTTGTTGTCTCGCTTTCTCTAAGAAATAGCAATTTTATAGTGGTTAGTCTAATGATTTAGGGAGTATTTTCAGTTTTGCTAAATTAATGGATAAAAAATTAGAACGATGTCCATGTACCATGAAAAGAAGTTTATCATACATTAATACAAAGGTATAATGTGGTTTTAAATTTTAAAACAAATTTAAAGATTATAGGCTTCATATATAGAGCATTTACCGAAAACTCACTATTTTCGTAGGGGGGTACACATAGATTTAGAGAAAAATTCAAAAAATTTGACAACACTGTTTTAATACATATTTGAATCATGTAATAATATATGATGAAGTTCAAAGAGGTTTGGAACCTTTGTTGTCTCCGTTTCTCTAGGGAATAGCAATTTTATAGTGGTTAGTCCAATGATTTAAGGAGTATTTGCAGTTTTGCTAAATTAATGGATAAAAAATTAGAACGATGTCCATGTACCATGAAAAAGAAGTTTATCATAAATTAATACAAATGTATAATGTGGTTATAAATTTTAAAACGAATTAAAAGATTATAGGCTTCATCTAGAGAGCATTTACCGGAAACTTACTATTTTCGTAGAGAGGCACACATAGATTTTGAGAAAAATTCAAAAAATTTGACAATACTGTTTTAATGCATAGTTAAATCATGTACTAACATATGATGAAGTTCAAAGAGGTTTGGAACCTTTGTTGTCTCCGTTTCTCTAAGGAATAGCAATTTATAGTGGTTAGTCAATGATTTAGGGAGTATTTGCAGTTTGCTAAATTAATGATAAAAATTAGAACGATGTCCATGTACCATGAAAAAGAGTTATCATAAATTAATACAAATGTATAATGTGGTTTAAATTTTAAAACGAATTAAAAGATTATAGGCTTCATATATAGAGCATTTACCGGAAACTTACTATTTTCGTAGGGGGGTACACATAGATTTTGAGAAAAATTCAAAAAAATAGAAAATACTGTTTTAATACATATTTGAATCATGTAATAAAATATGATGAAGTTCAAAGAGTTTGGAACCTTGTTGTCTCCGTTTCTCTAGGGAATAGCAATTTTATAGTGGTTAGTCTAATGATTTAGGGAGTATTTGCAGTTTTGCTAAATTAATGGATAAAAAATTTGAACGATGTCCATGTTCCATGAAAAGAAGTTTATCATACATTAATACAAAGGTATAATGTGGTTTTAAATTTTACAACAAATTTAAAGATTATAGGCTTCATATATAGAGCATTTACCGAAAACTCACTATTTTCGTAGGGGTTAACACATAGATTTTGAAAAAAAATCAAAAAAATTGAAAATACTGTTTTAATACATATTTGAATCATGTAATAAAATATGATGAAGTTCAAAGAGGTTTGGAACCTTTGTTGTCTCCGTTTCTCTAGGGAATAACAATTTTATAGTTGTTAGTCTAATGATTTAGGGAGTATGTGCAGGTTTGCTAAATTAATTGATAAAAAATTAGAACGATTTCCATGTACCAGGAAAAGGAGTTTATCATAATTAATACAAATGTATAATGTGGTTTAAATTTTAAAAACAAATTAAAAGATTATAGGCTTCATATATAGAGCATTTACCGAAAACTCACTATTTTCGTAGGGGGGTACACATAGATTTTAGAAAAATTCAAAAAATTTGACAATACTGTTTTAATGCATAGTTGAATCATGTAATAACATATGATGAAGTTCAAAGAGGTTTGGAACCTTTGTTGTCTCCGTTCTCTAGGGAATAGCAATTTTATAGTGGTTAGTCTAATGATTTAGGGAGTATTTGCAGTTTTGCTAAATTAATGGATAAAAAATTAGAACGATGTCCATGTACCATGAAAAGAAGTTATCATACATTAATACAAAGGTATAATGTGTTTTAAATTTTACAACAAATTTAAAGATTATAGGCTTCATATATAGAGCATTTACCGAAAACTCACTATTTCGTAGGGAACTTTGTTTTGCTCTGTTTCTCTAGGGAATCAGCAATTTTATAGTGGTTAGTCTAAGATTTAGGGAATAGTATTTGCAATTTTGCTAAATTAATGGATAAAAAATTAGAATGATGTCCATGTACCATGAAAAGAAGTTTATCATAAATAATACAAATGTATAATGTGGTTATAAATTTTAAAACGAATTAAAAGATTATAGGCTTCATCTAGAGAGCATTTACCGGAAACTTACTATTTTCGTAGAGAGGCACACATAGATTTTGAGAAAAATTCAAAAAATTTGACAATACTGTTTTAATGCATAGTTAAATCATGTACTAACATATGATGAAGTTCAAAGAGGTCTGGAACCTTTGTTGTCTCCGTTTGTCTAAGGAATAGCAATTTTATAGTGGTTAGTCTAATGATTTATGGAGTATTTGCAGTTTTGCTAAATTAATTGATCAAAATTAGAACGATGTCCATGTACCATGAAAAAAGAGTTATCATAAATTAATACAAATGTATAATGTGGTTATAAATTTTAAAACGAATTAAAAGATTATAGGCTTCATATATAGAGCATTTACCGGAAACTTACTATTTTCGTAGGGGGGTACACATAGATTTTGAGAAAAATTCAAAAAAATAGAAAATACTGTTTTAATACATATTTGAATCATGTAATAAAATATGATGAAGTTCAAAGAGGTTTGGAACCTTTGTTGTCTCCGTTTCTCTAGGAATAGCAATTTATAGTGGTTAGTCTAATGATTTAGGGAGTATTTGCAGTTTTGCTAAATTAATGGATAAAAAATTTGAACGATGTCCATGTACCATGAAAAGAAGTTTATCATACATTAATACAAAGGTATAATGTGGTTTTAAATTTTAAAACAAATTTAAAGATTATAGGCTTCATATATAGAGCATTTACCGAAAACTCACTATTTTCGTAGGGGTTAACACATAGATTTGAAAAAAAATCAAAAAAAATTGACATACTATTTAATACATATTTGAATCATGTAATAATATGATGAAGTTCAAAGAGGTTTGGAACCTTTGTTGTCTCCGTTTCTCTAGGAATAGCAATTTTATAGTTGTTAGTCTAATGATTTAGGGAGTATGTGCAGTTTGCTAAATTAATGGATAAAAAATTAGAACGATTTCCATGTACCAGGAAAAGGAGTTTATCATAATTAATACAAATGTATAATGTGGTTTATAAATTTTAAAACGAATTAAAAGATTATAGGCTTCATATATAGAGCATTTACCGAAAACTCACTATTTTCGTAGGGGGGTACACATAGATTTTAGAAAAATTCAAAAAATTTGACAATACTGTTTTAATGCATAGTTGAATCATGTATAACAATGATGAAGTTCAAAGAGGTTTGGAACCTTTGTTGTCTCCGTTTCTCTAGGGAATAGCAATTTTATAGTGGTTAGTCTAATGATTTAGGGAGTATTTGCAGTTTTGCTAAATTAATGGATAAAAAATTAGAACGATGTCCATGTACCATGAAAAGAAGTTTATCATACATTAATACAAAGGTATAATGTGGTTTTAAATTTTACAACAAATTTAAAGATTATAGGCTTCATATATAGAGCATTTACCGAAAACTCACTATTTCGTAGGGAACCTTTGTTGTCTCCGTTTCTCTAGGGAATAGCAATTTATAGTGGTTAGTCTAATGATTTAGGGAGTAGTATTGCAGTTTTGCTAAATTAATGATAAAAATTAGAACGATGTCCATGTACCATGAAAAGAAGTTTATCATACATTAATACAAAGGTATTATGTGGTTTTAAATTTTACAACAAATTTAAAGATTATAGGCTTCATATATAGAGCATTTACCGTAAACTCACTATTTTCGTGGGGGGGTACACATAGATTTTGAGAAAAATTCAAAAAATTGACAATACTGTTTTAATGCATAGTTGAATCATGTAATAACATATGATGAAGTTCAAAGAGGTTTGGAACCTTTGTTGTCTCCGTTTCTCTAAGGAATAGCAATTTTATAGTGGTTAGTCTAATGATTTAGGGAGTATTTGCAGTTTTGCTAAATTAATTGAAAAATTTGAAGATGTCCATGTACCATGAAAAAGAGTTTATCATAAATTAAACAAAGTATAATGTGGTTATAAATTTTTAAAACAATTATTAAAGATTATAGGCTTCATATATAGAGCATTTACCGGAAACTTACTATTTTCGTAGGGGGGTACACATAGATTTTAAGAAAAATTCAAAAAAATTGAAAATACTGTTTTACCACATATTTGAATCATGTATTAAAATATAATGAAGTTTGAAGAGGTTTGAAACCTTTGTTGTCTCCGTTTCTCTAGGGAATAGCAATTTTATAGTGGTTAGTCTAATGATTTAGGGAGTATTTATAGTTTTGCTAAATTAATGGATAAAAAAACTAGAACGATGTCCATGTACCATGAAAAGAAGTTTATCATACATTAATACAAAGGTATAATCTGGTTTTAAATTTTAAAACAAATTTAAAGATTATAGGCTTCATATATAGAGCATTTACCGAAAACTCACTATTTTCGTAGGGTTAACACATAGATTTTGAAAAAAAATCAAAAAAATTGAAAATACTGTTTTAATACATATTTGAATCATGTAATAAAATATGATGAAGTTCAAAGAGGTTTGGAACCTTTGTTGTCTCCGTTTCTCTAGGGAATAGCAATTTTATAGTTGTTAGTCTAATGATTTAGGGAGTATTTGCAGGTTTGCTAAATTAATTGATAAAAAATTATAACGATTTCCTTGTACCATGAAAAGGAGTTTATCATAAATTAATACAAATGTATAATGTGGTTATAAATTTTAAAACGAATTAAAAGATTATAGGCTTCATATATAGAGCATTTACCGAAAACTCACTATTTTCGTAGGGGTATACATAGATTTTGAGAAAAATTTAAAAAATTTGACAATACTCTTTTAATGCATAGTTGAATCATGTAATAACATATGATGAAGTTCAAAGAGGTTTGGAACCTTTGTTGTCTCCGTTTCTCTAGGGAATAGCAATTTTATAGTGGTTAGTCTAATGATTTAGGGAGTATTTGCAGTTTTGCAAAATTAATGGATAAAAATTTGAACGATGTCCATGTACCATGAAAAGAAGTTTATCATACATTAATACAAAGGTATAATGTGGTTTTAAATTTTACAACAAATTTAAAGATTATAGGCTTCATATATAGAGCATTTACCGAAAACTCACTATTTTCGTAGGGGTTAACACATAGATTTTGAAAAAATTTAAAAAAATTGAAAATACTGTTTTAATACATATTTGAATCATGTAATAAAATATGATGAAGTTCAAAGAGGTTTGGAACCTTTGTTGTCTCTGTTTCTCTAAGGAATAGCAATTTTATAGTGGTTAGTCTAATGATTTAGGGAGTATTTACAGTTTTGCTAAATTAATTGATTAAAAATTAGAACGATTTCCATGTACCATGAAAAGGAGTTTATCATAAATTAATACAAATGTATAATGTGGTTATAAAATTTAAAACGAATTAAAAGATTATAGGCTTCATATATAAAGCATTTACCGAAAACTCACTATTTTCGTAGGGGGGCACACATAGATTTTGAGAAAAAATCAAAAAATTTGACAATACTGTTTTAATGCATAGTTAAATCATGTACTAACATATGATGAAGTTCAAAGAGGTCTGGAACCTTTGTTGTCTCCGTTTCTCTACGGAATAGCAATTTTATAGTGGTTAGTCTAATGATTTAGGGAGTATTTGCAGTTTTGCTAAATTAATGGATAAAAAATTTGAACGATGTCCATGTACCATGAAAAGAAGTTTATCATACATTAATACAAGGTATAATGTGGTTTTAAATTTAAACAAATTTAAAGATTATAGGCTTCATATATAGAGCATTTACCGAAAACACACATAGATTTTGAAAAAAAAATCAAAAAAATTGAAAATACTGTTTTAATGCATAGTTGAATCATGTAATAAAATATGATGAAGTTCAAAGACGTTTGGAACCTTTGTTGTCTCCGTTTCTCTAGGGAATAGCAATTTTATAGTGTTAGTCTAATGATTTAGGGAGTATTTGCAGGTTTGCTAAATTAATGATAAAAAATTAGAACGATGTCCATGTACCATGAAAAGGAGTTTATCATAATTAATACAAATGTATAATGTGGTTATAAATTTTAAAACAATTTTAAAGATTATAGGCTTCATATATAGAGCATTTACCGAAAACTCACTATTTTCGTAGGGGGGTACACATAGATTTTAGAAAAATTCAAAAAATTTGACAATACTGTTTTAATGCATAGTTGAATCATGTAATAACATATGATGAAGTTCAAAGAGGTTGGAACCTTTGTTGTCTCGTTTCTCTAGGAATAGCAATTTTATAGTGGTTAGTCTAATTTTAGGGAGTATTTGCAGTTTTGCTAAATTAATGGATAAAAATTAGAACGATGTCCATGTACCATGAAAAGAAGTTTATCATACATTAATACAAAGGTATAATGTGGTTTTAAATTTTACAACAAATTTAAAGATTATAGGCTTCATATATAGAGCATTTACCGAAAACTCACTATTTTCGAGGGAACCTTTGTTGTCTCCGTTTCTCTAGGAATAGCAATTTTATAGTGGTTAGTCTAATGATTTAGGGAGTATTTGCAGTTTTGCTAAATTAATGGATAAAAAATTAGAACGATGTCCATGTACCATGAAAAGAAGTTTATCATACATTAATACAAAGGTATTATGTGGTTTTAAATTTTACAACAAATTTAAAGATTATAGGCTTCATATATAGAGCATTTACCGTAAACTCACTATTTTCGTGGGGGGGTACACATAGATTTTGAGAAAAATTCAAAAATTTGACAATACTGTTTTAATGCATAGTTGAATCATGTAATAACATATGATGAAGTTCAAAGAGGTTTGGAACCTTTGTTGTCTCCGTTTCTCTAAGGAATATCAATTTTATAGTGGTTAGTCTAATGATTTAGGGAGTATTTGCAGTTTTGCTAAATTAATTGATAAAAAATTAGAACGATGTCCATGTACCATGAAAAAGAGTTTATCATAAATTAATACAAATGTATAATGTGGTTATAAATTTTAAAACGAATTAAAAGATTATAGGCTTCATATATAGAGCATTTACCGGAAACTTACTATTTTCGTAGGGGGGTACACATAGATTTTAAGAAAAATTCAAAAAAATTGAAAATACTGTTTTACCACATATTTGAATCATGTATTAAAATATAATGAAGTTTGAAGAGGTTTGGAACCTTTGTTGTCTCCGTTTCTCTAGGGAATAGCAATTTTATAGTGGTTAGTCTAATGATTTAGGGAGTATTTGCAGTTTTGCTAAATTAATGGATAAAAAATTAGAACGATGTCCATGTACCATGAAAAGAAGTTTATCATACATTAATACAAAGGTATAATGTGGTTTTAAATTTAAAACAAATTTAAAGATTGTAGGCTTCATATATAGAGCATTTACCGAAAACTCACTATTTTCGTAAGGGGTTAACACATAGATTTTGAAAAAAACTCAAAAAAATTGAAAATACTGTTTTAATACATATTTGAATCATGTAATAAAATATGATGAAGTTCAAAGAGGTTTGGAACCTTTGTTGTCTCCGTTTCTCTAGGGAATAGCAATTTTATAGTGTTAGTCTAATGATTTAGGGAGTATTTAGTTTGCAGTTTTGCTAAATTAATTGATAAAAAATTAGAACGATGTCCATGTACCATGAAAAGGAGTTTATCATAAATTAATACAAATGTATAATGTGGTTATAAATTTTAAAACAAATTAAAAGATTATAGGCTTCATATATAGAGCATTTACCGAAAACTCACTATTTTCGTAGGGGTATACATAGATTTTGAGAAAAATTAAAAAATTTGACAATACTTTTTAATGCATATTTGAATCATGTAATAAATATGATGAAGTTCAAAGAGGTTGGAACCTTTGTTGTCTCCGTTTCTCTAGGGAATAGCAATTTTATAGTGGTTAGTCTAATGATTTAGGGAGTATTTGCAGTTTTGCAAAATTAATGGATAAAAAATTAGAACGATGTCCATGTACCATGAAAAGAAGTTTATCATACATTAATACAAAGGTATAATGTGGTTTTAAATTTTAAAACAAATTTAAAGATTATAGGCTTCATATATAGAGCATTTACCGAAAACTCACTATTTTCGTAGGGGTTAACACATAGATTTTGAAAAAATTCAAAAAATTGAAAATACTGTTTTAATACATATTTGAATCATGTAATAAAATATGATGAAGTTCAAAGAGGTTTGGAACCTTTGTTGTCTCTGTTTCTCTAAGGAATAGCAATTTTATAGTGGTTAGTCTAATGATTTAGGGAGTATTTACAGTTTTGCTAAATTAATTGATTAAAAATTAGAACGATGTCCATGTACCATGAAAAAGAGTTTATCATAAATTAATACAAATGTATAAAGTGGTTATAAAATTTAAAACGAATTAAAAGATTATAGGCTTCATATAGAGCATTTACCGAAAACTCACTATTTTCGTAGGGGGGGGCACACATAGATTTTGAGAAAAAATCAAAAAATTGACAATACTGTTTTAATGCATAGTTTGAATCATGTAATAACATATGATGAAGTTCAAAGAGGTTTGGAACCTTTGTTGTCTCCGTTTCTCTACGGAATAGCAATTTATAGTGGTTAGTCTAATGATTTAAGGAGTATTTGCAGTTTTGCTAAATTAATTGATAAAAAATTAGAACGATGTCCATGTACCATGAAAAAGAGTTTATCATAAATTAATACAAATGTATAATGTGGTTTTAAATTTTAAAACGAAAAAATTAAAGATTATAGGCTTCATATATAGAGCATTTACCGAAAACTCACTATTTTCGAAGGGTGGTTACACATAGATTTTGAGAAAAATTCAAAAAATAGAAATACTGTTTTAATACATATTTGAATCATGTAATAAAATATGATGTTCAAAGAGGTTTGGAACCTTTGTTGTCTCCGTTTCTCTAGGGAATAGCAATTTTATAGTGGTTAGTCTAATGATTTAGGGAGTATTTGCAGTTTTGCTAAATTAATGGATAAAAAATTTGAACGATGTCCATGTACCATGAAAAGAAGTTTATCATACATAATACAAAGGTATAATGTGGTTTTAAATTTTACAACAAATTTAAAGATTATAGGCTTCATATATAGAGCATTTACCGAAAACTCACTATTTTCGTAAGGGGTTAACACATAGATTTTGAAAAAAAATCAAAAAAATTGAAAATACTGTTTTAATACATATTTGAATCATGTAATAAAATATGATGAAGTTCAAAGAGGTTTGGAACCTTTGTTGTCTCCGTTTCTCTAGGGAATAACAATTTTATAGTGTTAGTCTAATGATTTAGGAGTATTTGCAGGTTTGCTAAATTAATAATAAAAAATTAGAACGATTTCCATGTACCAGGAAAAGGAGTTTATCATAATTAATACAAATGTATAATGTGGTTATAAATTTTAAAACGAATTAAAAGATTATAGGCTTCATATATAGAGCATTTACCGAAAACTCACTATTTTCGTAGGGGTACACATAGATTTTAGAAAAATTCAAAAAATTTGACAATACTGTTTTAATGCATAGTTGAATCATGTAATAACATATGATGAAGTTCAAAGAGGTTTGGAACCTTTGTTGTCTCCGTTTCTCTAGGGAATAGCAATTTTATAGTGGTTAGTCTAATGATTTAGGGAGTATTTGCAGTTTTGCTAAATTAATGGATAAAAAATTAGAACGATGTCCATGTACCATGAAAAGAAGTTTATCATACATTAATACAAAGGTATAATGTGGTTTTAAATTTTACAACAAATTTAAAGATGATAAGCTTCATATATAGAGCATTTACCGAAAACTCACTATTTTCGTAGGGGGTACACATAGATTTTGAGAAAAATTCAAAAAATTTGACAATACTCTTTTAATGCATATTTGAATCATGTAATAACATATGATGAAGTTCAAAGAGGTTTGGAACCTTTGTTGTCTCCGTTTCTCTAGGGAATAACAATTTTATAGTGGTTAGTCTAATGATTTAGGGAGTATTTATAGTTTTGCTAAATTAATGGATAAAAAATTAGAACGATGTCCATGTACCATGAAAAGAAGTTTATCATACATTAATACAAAGGTATAATCTGGTTTTAAATTTTAAAACAAATTTAAAGATTATAGGCTTCATATATAGAGCATTTACCGAAAACTCACTATTTTCGTAAGGGTAACACATAGATTTTGAAAAAATCAAAAAAATTGAAATACTGTTTTAATACATATTTGAATCATGTAATAAAATATGATGATGTTCAAAGAGGTTTGGAACCTTTGTTGCCTCCGTTTCTCTAGGGAATAGCAATTTTATAGTTGTTAGTCTAATGATTTAGGAAGTATTTGCAGGTTTGCTAAATTAATTGATAAAAAATTAGAACGATTTCCATGTACCATGAAAAGGAGTTTATCATAAATTAATATGGTTTTAAATTTTAAAACAAATTTAAAGATTATAGGCTTCATATATAGAGCATTTACCGAAAACTCACCATTTTCGTAGGGTTGTTAAACACATAGATTTGAAAAAAAATTCAAAAAAATTGAAATACTGTTTTAATACATATTTAATCATGTAATAAAATATGATGAAGTTCAAAGAGTTTTGGAACCTTTGTTGTCTCCGTTTCTCTAGGAATAGCAATTTTATAGTGGTTAGTCTAATGATTTATGGAGTATTTGTAGTTTTGCTAAATTAATGATAAAAATTAGAACGATGTCCATGTACCATGAAAGGAGTTTATCATAAATTAATACAAATGTATAATGTTGTTATAAATTTTAAAACGAATTAAAAGATTATAGGCTTCATATATAGAGCATTTACCGAAAACTCACTATTTTCGTAGGGGGTACACATAGATTTTGAAAAAAATTCAAAAAATTGAAATACTGTTTTAATACATATTTGAATCATGTAATAAAATATGATGAAGTTCAAAGAGGTTTGGAACCTTGTTGTCTCCGTTTCTCTAGGGAATAGCAATTTTATAGTTGTTAGTCTAATGATTTAGGGAGTATTTGCAGGTTTGCTAAATTAATTGATAAAACATTATAACGATTTCCATGTACCATGAAAAGGAGTTTAAGATAAATTAATACAAATGTATAATGTGGTTATAAATTTTAAAACGAATTAAAAGATTATAGGCTTCATATATAGAGCATTTACAGAAAACTCACTATTTTCGTAGGGGACACATAGATTTTGAGAAAAATTCCAAAAAAATTTGACAATACTGTTTTAATGCATAGTTGAATCATGTAATAACATATGATGAAGTTCAAAGAGGTTTGGAACCTTTGTTGTCTCCGTTTCTCTAGGGAATAGCAATTTTATAGTGGTTAGTCCAATGATTTAGGGAGTATTTGCAGTTTTGCTAAATTAATGGATACAAAATTAGAACGATGTCCATGTACCATGAAAAGAAGTTTATCATACAATAATAAAAAGGTATAATGTGGTTTTAAATTTTAAAACAAATTTAAAGATTACAGGCTTCATATATAGAGCATTTACCGAAAACTCACTATTTTCGTAGGGGTTAAAACATAGATTTTGAAAAAATTCAAAAAAATTGAAAATACTGTTTTAATACATGTTTGAATCATGTAATAAAATATGATGAAGTTCAAAGAGGTTTGAAACCTTTGTTGTCTCCGTTTCTCTAAGGAATATCAATTTTATAGTGGTTAGTCTAATGATTTAGGAGTATTTGCAGTTTTGCTAAATTAATGGATATAAAATTAGAACGATGTCCATGTACCATGAAAAGAAGTTTATCATACATTAATACAAAGGTATAATGTGGTTTTAAATTTAAAAACAAATTTAAAGATTATAGGCTTCATATATAGAGTATTTACCGAAAACTCACTATTTTCGTAGGGGGACACATAGATTTTGAGAAAAATTCAAAAAATTTCAGAATACTGTTTTAATGCATAGTTGAATCATGTAATAACATATGATGAAGTTCAAAGAGGTTTGAAACCTTTGTTGTCTCTGTTTCTCTAGGTAATAGCAATTTCATAGTGGTTAGTCTAATGATTTAGAGAGTATTTGCAGTTTTGCTAAATTAATGGATAAAAAATTAGAACGATGTCCATCTACCATGAAAAGAAGTTTATCATACATTAATACAAAGGTATAATGTGGTTTTAAATTTTACAACAAGTTTAAAGATTATAGGCTTTATATATAGAGCATTTACGGAAAACTCACTTTTTTCGTAGGGTGGTACACATAGATTTTGAGAAAAATTCAAAAATTTGGCAATACTGTTTTAATGCATAGTTGAATCATGTAATAATATATGATGAAGTTCAAAGAGGTTTGGAACCTTTGTTGTCTCTGTTTCTCTAGGGAATAGCAATTTTATAGTGGTTTGTCCAATGATTTAGGGAGTATTTGCAGTTTTGCTAAATTAATGGATAAAAAATTAGAACGATGTCCATGTACCATGAAAAGAAAAAAGGTATAATGTGGTTTTAAATTTTAAAACGAATTAAAAGATTATAGGCTTCATATATAGAGCATTTACCGAAAACTCACTATTTTCGTAGGGGGGTACACATAGATTTGAGAAAAATTCAAAAAATTTGACAATACTGTTTTAATGCATAGTTGAATCATGTAATAACATATGATAAAGTTCAAAGAGGTTTGGAACCTTTGTTGTCTCCGTTTCTCTAGGGAATAGCAATTTTATAGTGGTTGATCTAATGATTTAGGGAGTATTTGCAGTTTTTGTTTTGCTAAATAATTGATAAATTAGAACGATGTCCATGTACCTTGAAAAGGAGTTTATCATAAATTAATACAAATGTATAATGTGGTTATAAATTTTAAAACGAATTAAAAGATTATAGGCTTCATATATAGAGCATTTACCGAAAACTCATTATTTTCGTAGGGGTACACATAGATTTTGAAAAAAATTCAAAAAAATTGAAAATACTGTTTTAATACATATTTGAATCATGTAATAAAATATGATGAAGTTCAAAGAGGTTTGGAACCTTTGTTATCTCCGTTTCTCTAGGGAATAATAATTTTATAGTGGTTAGTCTAATGATTTAGGGAGTAATTGTAGTTTTGCTAAATTAATTGATAAAAAATTAGAACGATTTCCATGTACCATGAAAAGGAGTTTATCATAAACTAATACAAATGTATAATGTGGATATAAATTTTAAAAAAAATTTAAAGATTATAGGCTTCTTATATAGAGCACATAGATTTTGAGAAAAAAAATTAAAAAATATGAAAATACTGTTTTAATGCATAGTTGCATCATTCACTAACATATGATGAAGGCAAAGAGGTTTGAAGCTTTTTTTATCTCCGTTTCTCTAAAAATAGCGATATTACAGTGGCTAGTCCACCAATTTATAGACTATTACGAAGTTTTACTAAATTAATCGACAAAAAAATAAAACGATGTCCATGTACTATGAAATAGAGTTTAATATACATTGATACAAGTTTTAGAATGTGTTTAAAAATTTTTAAACAACACTAAAGATCATGGGCTTCAGTATATATAGCATTAACCGAAAAATGCAATATTTTCTTAGGGGTTAGCACATAGATTTTGAGAAAAAATCAAAAATATGAAAACACTGATTTAATGAATAGTTGCATCATTCACTAACATATGATGATGGTCAAAGATGTTTGAAACTTTTGTTGTCTCCTTTTTTTTGAAAAAAATAAATTTTATAGTGGTTAGTCTACCAATTTAGGGAGTATTATGAAGTTTTACTAAATTAATTGACAAAAAATAAAATGATGCCCATGTACCTGAAAGAGAGTTTAATATACATTAATAAAATTGTAGAATGTGTTTAGAATTGTAAACAACACCAAAGATCATAGGCTTCAGCTTCAGCATATAGAGCATTTACCAAAAATTCAATATTTTTGTAGGGATTAATACATAGATTTTGAGAAAAAATGAAAAATATGAAAATACTGTTTTAATTCATAGTTGCATCCTTCACTAACATATGATATGATGAAGGCAAAGAGGTTTGAAACTTTTCTTATCTCCGTTTCTCTAGAAAAATAGCGATTTTATAGTGGTTAGTCCACCAATTTATGGACTATTATGAAGTTTTACTAAAATTAATTGAAAAAAATATTAAAATGATTTCCATGTACCATGAAAGAGAGTTTAATATACATTAATACAAATATAGAATGTGTCTAGAAATTTTAAAACAACACTAAAGATCATAGGCTTCAGTATATAGAGCATTTGCCGAAAAATTCAATATTTTCGTATGTGGTTAACACATAGATTTTGAGAAAAATTCAAAAATATGAAAATATTGTTTTAATGTATAGTTGCATCCTTCACTAACATATGATGAAGATAAAGAGATTTGGAACTTTTGGTGTCTCCATTTTACTAGAAAATAGCTATTTTAAAGTTGTTAGTCTACCAATTTAGGGACTATTATGAAGTTTTACCAAATTAATTAACAAAAAATATTAATACGATGTTCATGTACCATGAAAGAGAGTTTAATATACATTAATACAAATGTAGAATGTGTTTAGAAATTTTAAAACAACACTAAAAATCATAGGCTTCAGTATAAAGAGTATTTATCGAAAAATTTAATATTTTCGTAAGGGTTAGTTAACACATAGGTTTTGAGAAAAAAATTCTAAAATTCAAAAATATTGTTTTAATGCATAGTTGCATCTTTCATTAATATATGATGAAGATCAAAGAGGTTTGGAACTTTTGTTGTCTCTTAGTCTAAGAACTCTCTATTAATAATGCTCTTAGTCTGTTTGACATATATCTCAAAGAGTCTTTGTTACCATGCATGTTAATCATATACACACCAAAATTATCATACATATATACAATCCCTATATATTAATTGACAAAAATTACACCTTTTTTTGTAACCACGTGTCATTAATAGGATGATTCTTAAAATCACTAGAGAAATATGTTGGGTCATCTAATTATATAATAAGCTCTTTTTATTAAACTAATAATAAATTCATTATTAATAATATTTTTATTATTTCCTTAAATAAAAATTACAGAATTGTCTAATATGACTAAAGTATATAAGGCAATTAATAATTTTGAATAATAAAGATTGATAAAAATTATTTTATCTTCTATCATATTTGTTTAATTTTAAACTACTAAAATAAATTAAACAACAACATTAACATATAATAAAAAATTAGATTTGTCTATATATGTTATATTTTGAAATCTTAAAACGACTATAAATTATTAAAACTGTTAAAAGTCTCACATTCAAATTTTATGATCCATAGTTTAATTTTTTTGTTATGACAAAATACAAATGATTACAAAATAATATAAATAAAAAGTCTATTTTAATTAATCATTAAGATTAAAAGATATATATGTATATATATCGTTTTAAATTAAATATATACCATATAAAATACATAAATATTTTAATTTCGAAATTTACTTATTATTTTTTTTTTATAAAACCTTTGAACAAATTAACATTGTCAACTTAATTTTAAAAAATTAATAAAAATTTTGTTACCAGTAATTTAAAGTTTTTGCCCTAAAAGATACAAATGATCTAAAAAACCATAAGTAGTAGAAAGCATTATTTAGCCGACATTAATAAAAAAATATATTATATATGTTAACATCATTTAAATTTAGTTATATATTCTATCAAATAAAAAATATTTTTTGATTATTAAAATATTGATTTATATGTTCGTACTAATTTTATTACATATGTAATAATTACTGATTTTTAATTATTTAATATATATTTATTTTTTCATAATATATAAAAAATATATAATTTATATATATAATATTGACCCGGGCAAAAATACTATTTACATGACGAGACGAGGAAGACTGGAAGAGGATTAGGGCTGGGCAAATAAACCGAACCCGAAAACCCGAACCGAATCCGATCCGATAAAAATGAATCCGAACCGATCCGAACCCGACGTAAATACCGAATGGATCTTGTTTTGTGGTATTTTGGGTTATGGGTATAATCCGAAGCGAACCCGAATCTAAATGGATATCCGATAAAACCCAAACATTCAAAACCTCGAAAATATCTTGTACCAATCATGATCTCAATTCCTAATATGTATCCAAAATACACTATGAAATATTGAACATCTAAAATACTTATCTATTACATGAAGGTTGGTGGTTCTATTACATGAAGGTTGGTGGTTCTATTACACGAAAGTTGATTGTTGAAGATGGCCGTTGAATCTTAAAGTATTTAGATTTTGTTTTCGTTATTAAACAATGTTTCTCATTTCATGAGAACGTGGTTTTCATTTTATGTTTTTATTTATTTGGTTTTCTTTTTATCAGTAAATATGTTTACTTTTCGTTTGATTTTGAATGATCACGGTTAATGTTTCTTATTTTTGAATCGATTTACTTAAGTTTTGGTTACAAAATATGTACAAATCAGGTATTTTAAAACTGAAGAACCAATTTTACTCATGTTTTGGTTATAAAATAAGTAAAAATCAGGTACTTTTAAACCGAAAAAGCGATTGGGACCCAAACCCGAAAGTATATTGGATTGTACCGGTTCTTTGAAGATTAACTAACCCCGACCCGAACCCGATAGAACCCGAACCGGTCCCGAACCGAACTTTCATATAATCCGAATGAGGCTGATTTTGATAAACTCGAAAAACTGAAACCCGATTAGATAAAACCGAAACCCGTTTGAGACCCCGAATGCCCAGGCCTAAAAAGGATGGCGAAAAATGTTCAAATTTTCACCATCTAAATTTTTTTTTTGGTATGAAAAAGGTGTTTTCACCATCTAATTCCATTAACGTCGTACTATATTTTTGTTTGATTGGAGATGATTACGGACATCATATAGGTGTAGCACGTAGTTATTTAACGTGATTAGTGGGTTCGTCTTGTGTTCAAAAAAAAAAAAAAAGATTAGTGGGTTCGTCTCATTAATGACAATGAAATACATTTCCAAATTCCAATATAAAAATTGGTAAAAAGAAAGTTTTAAAGTGTACTATATTGTGGAAGCACCGTAGCCTATTGGTTAAGGTTTAAAGGCTTCTACACCCAAGTCTGGGGTTCAAATCCCAGACTACGCAAATTTATTGCAGATTACAGGAAATCCAGGTTTCAAGTCCCGGGAGAGCGGTTTATTAAACAATTATGCAGACTACAGAGGAAAAAGCTTGCAAGGGAATCTTCAACATGGTGCAAGTACATCTGGTCAGGCGTGGATCTTCATAGGACGGCTCAGGTGATGCAGTTAGGCGTAGGTCTTCATAAGACAGGTAGTATTGTCGGTTGTCGAATCGTCTATGTAATATTTCCTATATCATAATTGTAAGATCATAATAAATCAGCGTTAAAAAAAAAAGTGTACTATATTTCTTACTGACTTGGTCAACAAAATATTCTGTGATTATCCGAATTAGTGAATGAATGATAAAAATAATTTACAGATTACTAAATCTCCGAATCATCCTAATACAAAATAGAAATTAATTGAAAGTCTTTGTGTCTATAACTGTGATGTGTTGCAAACCAGTTACAAAATAAAGAAAAAGCTTTGAATTTGACACGTTTACAATTTACTAAGCCAGAACGTATGTGACACGTTTACGGTTTAATAAGCGAGAACGTGACACTCTCAAGAGTCTAAGCTCTGCTTACTTAAATTGTTGATTTCGAAAGTAAAGTATAAGCGAATCTCGAGGAAGACGAAGAACAAGATTAGTAAGAAGCAGAAGCAGAAAGAAAGAAACAGCCAGAGATATACAATGAGAGGTTACAACGTGTTCCGTGCAGCGAGATCGGGAAAGACGATACTAGTAGCTCTCGTTCTTACGGTTGGTTCATTTTACGCTGGCTCTCTCTTCGGCAACAACGAACCCATCTACGTCTCTCAATCTGGTCCGTCTTCTCTCTGTTCAAATCTCTCTCTGCATGCGGTTGGATTCTTGTGGAATCTTCTTGATTTATATCTTGTTTACGTTTCAAGAACTTAAAAACACTCGATCTTGATTTTGCAGCTCTCTTCAAATTCCCAAACAAAATCAACCTCACTCACCGAGTCTCACCACTAGTCATACCCGAAACTGGATGAATGTGTGTCCCTCAAAGTTCAACGAGTACCTCCCTTGTCACAACGTCAGTTACGTGCACCAGCTGAGCTTGAACGTCTCTAGAAGAGAAGAGCTCGAGAGACACTGCCCGCCGCTCGAGCAGCGTCTTTCTGCTTGGTGCCTCCACCAAAAGATTACAAGATACCTTTGAGATGGCCAACCAGTAGAGACTACGTGTGGAGAAGCAATGTGAATCATACGCATCTCGCTCAAGTTAACGGTGGACAAAGCTGGGTGCAGGAGCATGGAGAGTTCTGGTGGTTCCCTGGTGGTGGTACTCATTTCAAACATGGTGCTTCAGAATACATACAAAGGTTTCACTTATATGCTTATGCTTTATTTTAGGGGCTATAGTATAGACATTTTTTAAATAATATTAATAATTTCTTTTCCATAATTTTAGAGGCAGACATTTTTTAAATAATTTAAATAATTTGTTTTTCAATCATTTTGGAGGCCTATATCTATGTAAAAAAACCTTCACTAATATGTTTCTTAGTCTTCATGTTTAATTGCATTGTACTGCTTTTTTTTTTATGTGTGACATTAGGTTGGGAGGTATGGTGACTAATGAAACAGGTGACTTGCGTTCAGCCGGGGTGGTACAAGTACTTGATGTTGGATGTGGAGTTGCAAGCTTTGCGGCTTATCTACTTCCTCTAGGTATACAGACAATGTCCTTTGCTCCTAATGATGCTAATGAGAATCAGATTCAGTTTGCATTGGAGAGAGGCGTCAGTGCAATGATCTCTGCTGTTGCCACCAAACAACTGCCATATCCTTCATCTTCTTTTGAGATGGTTCATTGTTCGAGATGTCGTGTTGATTGGCATGCAAACGGTAATGTTTGGAGTGATGGATTTGTCTTGTGTTGGTTTGGTTCGGTCATAGTAATGTTTTTAAACTTGATTCTGCAGGTGGCATCTTACTTAAAGAAGTTCATAGGCTTCTTAGACCTAATGGCTACTTTGTGTATACGTCGCCACCAGCTTATAGGAATGATAAGAGAGTATCCTATGATTTGGGATAAGTTGGTTAGTCTAGCTAACTCAATGTGCTGGAAGCTTGTTTCCCGGAAGGTACAAACTGCAATATGGATTAAAGAAGAAAACGTGGAGTGCCTTAAGAAGAATGCAGAGCTAAAGGTTATAAGCTTATGTGATGTGGAAGATGCTTTGAAACCGTCCTGGCAAGTTCCTCTTAGAGATTGTGTGCAAATTAGTGGAGATACAGAGATGAGATCTTCTTCTTTAGCTGAACGTCTCTCCAAGTATCCAGAAACTCTGAGAAACAAAGGTACATTTCTTCTTCTCAGTTCATTTTAGAGGTGGGCATTATGTTCTGTCTTAGATTCTCTAACCACTTAACTAAGCAAAATTTTCATCAGGTATTAGTGAAGATGAATATACATCAGATACTGTCTTCTGGAGAGAACAAGTTAAACAGTATTGGCGGTTTATGAGTATTAATGAGACTGAAGTGCGGAATGTGATGGATATGAATGCATTCATTGGTGGATTTGCTTCAGCCATGGACTCGTATCCTGTTTGGGTGATGAACATAGTACCTGCTACCATGAATGAAACTTTGTCCGGTGTTTGAGAGGGGTTTAACTGGTGCTTTCCATGATTGGTAAGCATGTTCAGAAACCCTCTTGTTTGTTTTGTTTTCGGTCCATGCCAAGCATCAACATACCAAAAAATGTCTTAGGTGTGAGCCGTTCTCAACATATCCGCGGACGTATGATTTGCTGCATGCCAATCATGTAATCTCTCACTACCAAAGCCGTGGAGATGGTTGCTTGGTAGAGGATATCATGCTTGAGATGGACCGGATGATTCGCCCTCAGGTACTCTTGGCACTGATGGTGCCACTACTTTTGAATTAAAATCCTTTTGGTCTCCTCTCATATAGTCTTTGTAATATACGTGACCTGAGTGAAGCGTTGGTTTTGGGGCTGGCAGGGATTCATCATTATAAGGGACGAGGAACAGGTAATCTCAAGAATCCGAGACTTGGCTCCTAAGTACCTCTGGGAAGTGGAAACTCATCAGCTGGAAAACAAATTCAAGAAGATAGAAACTGTTCTGTTTTGCAGAAAGAGATTCTGGGCAATCATCTGAACAGACCAGCCTCATAGCTCCAAATAGGTTTTGGTACTCTCTTGGGTTTATAGCAATGAAAGAGGGTGAAGTGAAAAACCAAGCAGGTTTTAGTTGTATATTGATTCTAGAATATCTCTGTACATGTACTTTCTATCTTCATAATTCATACTAGAGTTTACTTCTGAACTTATCAATCACAGTGTTTAGTTACATATGTGATATCTGATTTGGTACTCAATCAAAACCACATCGACACTGAGAAAAGCTTTCTTACTACACTGTATATACTCTATACAAGAAACATAAAACATATAGGTTCTGGTATTACAAAAGAGAAAAAGTATTACTACGAGACCCATCTGTTCTCATAGTGGTTGAGTGAGAACGAAGAAGACTGAACCTCGGTTAAGTGAAAAGGATCCGGTTCGATTCCATAGTCCGTCAACGGTCTATGCTCAAGCACATTATCATGGTTGTTCACAAAGTCAGGAACTTCAACCTCCCCTTTCTTCATCTCCTCCCAAAGATACTGCAACCTGCTCACATACTTGATCTTCCAATACAACCTACAACGTTCGATGAAAGTTCAAAGGAAACATCAAAGTCTTATAAGTGGTGTTAAGATGATGAAAGCTTTACCCTCCAGTTAGAAGAAGGCGACCGAGAGTAGCAATGACAAGCCTTGAACGAAGACCAGGGTGTACAAAGTAAACAACTTGGAGTCTCTCTTTGATCTCCGAAGGAAGATCCTCGTAGATCCATCTTAAGATGGTAATCCCCGGCGAGTTCTCATCCTTTTGAACCGTGCTATGCATGTAAACCAAGCAGAAAGGTCCCTCTGGACACTCGTTGCTAATCTTCTGGAATATATACTTCTTCAGCCTCTCTGCACTCACCACACGAGCTGACAAAAAAAAAAAATCACTTAAAGACCTTTAAAAAATGAGTTATGTAATGAAACAGAATGTTAGTGAGGGATGATCTAACAAACTTGTAACTAACTTTTCTCATTGATTAATTCAATAAACAGAGTAACAGAGTTCGTTTTTGTAAACTGTCTGTGATTGTTCCGGTTTACTAAACCACACTAAACCAATACTAAACACGGTTATCTACTAGACCAGGCTAAAATAATCAAAGTTAGCATTTTTTTTACCGGGAAAAAACTTTCCGACGACGCGGAAGATTCGGTTACCGGACTTATCGGAGCCTTGGAGGGTGAAGAAGTGGAGGAGATCGAGATCGGCGAAGTCTTCGTCGCCGAGGTATTGAGGACAGTCGTGCCAGTTCTCTTGCTCGTCGACTTCATCGGTTCTCGTTAAGAACGGTCGAGCGTCGACGCCTAGATCGGAAGCTAAGACTACCACCGAAAAGTCTTCTGCCATCGTCGGAAACTCTCTCCTCCGTCGTCTCACGGATCTTTTCTAACTCGAGTGTGTTTTGGTTAAGGATCAAAGGCTTAATACTAACCTGCGGGAGAGTACATGATATTTTACGTGGAATGAACACGTGGCGTAATCTTAATGAATGTTAGGCTATGATCTAATTGATGTACACGTGGCAAGATCTTTGGCTCAAGATCAAGTGGTTATATTAGCCTGCGGGGGATTTTACGTGGATCTTAACACGTGGCGAAATCAAAATGAATCTAGACGGATTTTGAAAAAACCGAAAGTACCTTGACGATCTAAAACCTTTTTTTACACGACGGCGGTTAAAAACGCCATCGTTTGATCTTCCTTTTCTTCTCGGCAAATCTCTCAGGAGGAGGAAAAAGAAAGATGGCGACTTCGCGGTTACAGATGGAAGGAGATGACTCTGTACTTCTCCACGTAACTCACTCCAACCTCAAGAGCTTCGCTGCCGATGTTCGTTTCTCTCCGCAAGTGAGTATCTTTTTCAGACACACTGTTTCTTACACGTGTTGCTTGATGTCTCTAAAGTCAAGTTTTTTTAATGTTGTCTGAAGATGAATGTGGAAGCTGTGAAGAAAAGCTATGGAAAAAATGTGGGACATCTGTAAATGCTATGGCTTTAGAGCTTTATGATGAAAGTGGCTCCAAGGTTGCAGTCCTAGTGATGATACGAGACCACTCGGTTTTACTCCCTTTTGATGGGTAACTTAAAGCCTCTCTGTTCACTGTAATGAAATGTGATGACTTATTGTTCTTTTTATGCTGCTTTTGAAAAGGTTTCGGTTACACATAGTTGATCTTGACCCTTCCTCGGTCACAACTGGAGGCTGGCTTGAAGATACTTCATTGGTTGAGAAGTATACTATCTCAGAAGAGGACTATGCTAAACGAACTGGTAAGTTTGTGACTTTGTTCATCAAGTGAATATTCCTCTGATGAAATTTATTGTGTTCCAGACAGTTATAGGAAATTCAAAGAAAAAAGAGTGGCTCAGAATCCTGCTGCTTCCGAGGTTAAGGTATGAAAAGAAGCTATAAACTATTTGGGGGGGGGGGTTAGATTAAGAATTTAAGAAGACAAAAGGTTCTTATATGATTCCTCCTTTCAACAGACGAAGGAGGAGGACTTCATGGAAGATCTCTGTGGAAATATCAAGGTGAGTCAGATCTCTCTTTCTTACTTTAAACTGAAGAGGCAGGGATAATAATGAGCTGCTGTTTGATATTTTGTGAGACCTGATCTCTCTGTGTATTACGTGCTTCTAATCAAAATATGAAGGTGGGAAATAGATGCCAAGTTGAGCCAGGGGAGAAAAGAGGAGTGGTCAAGTACGTTGGACGAGCAGAGTCGTTGGGTCCTGGCTATTGGGTTGGAATCCAGTATGATGAACCCCTTGGCAAACACGATGGCATGTATGTGAATTTGAAAACTCCTTTTCAATTTAAAGTAGAAGTCTTTTCTTGTTCTGGAACTTTGACTCTACTTGCAGCTCATGTTTCTGTGGTAGTAAAAAACCTCTTTGAGGTTCTTAGTCTTGCATAAGCTTGTGCTCAACATCATGATTTTGTTAGCAAACGTACAATATGCCTAAACTCGGTTGTCATGCTTCATATTGGCTGCAGGGTGAAAGGAACAAGGTTATTTGAATGCCCTCAGCTTCATGGTGGTGTGGTCCGGCCTGACAAAGTAAAGGTAATTATCTTTTTCTACAAGGTCTTAGCATCAGAGTGACATGACCTATTAGTCTATTACACTGATAGAATTGAACTGGTTTAGTGTTTCTTAGACATGATGGTTTCTATGATATTGCTATTTGTTAGAAAGATATGCTGGACTAGATTCTCATCACGGTTAAGTAGTTAGTTGGCTGCGTAGATTAAAATTGTAAGCCACATATTCTGCTACTCATGAACTTTGTATTGGCTTGCAGGTTGGTGATTATCCAGAAAGGGACCCCTTCGAGGAAGATGAAATATAAGCTTTCAAACCAGCGAAAGGAGTTTGAAAGATTTGCTTTTTGTACCTCTTGTTTCGGTTTTCAAAAGAGTTTGTGAAACACAATGCAACAACACTTAAAAGTATTTTAACTTTGATGAAGAAGAATAATAAACTACTAAAAGATTCTTAATCCTCACAAGAAATCATGTTATGATGATTATACACACAATTATCCAAGAGGATGCAGTTGCAGTCCTTAGTCTCTATCTTTTACCAAATGTTGATCATCTTAGCAAGAGGAACAGTTCCTTTAGTCATGATCTCCAACCTCGAGGTATTAGAAGCATGCGAGAAGAGCGACAACCCGAAGAACACCAAGTCCGGGAGAAACAGCCTCGACGACAAGAAGCCATGCCAGTAACGCGGTTCCAGGTCAAAGAACGCATCAAAGAACCTCCTAGTAGCATCCAAATCAAGCTTCAGCAAATATCCATCCAAAAACAGAAGAACTCCCTCTGTCTCCGCCTTTCAATAGGCCACAAGTCTCTCCACACCTCAGCCGAGAGCTCATCTCCTTTAGTAGAACCAAGGTACCTCACTATAGCGTTTGCAACTATGGAGCAGCTGCAAGAGTCCTAGCCACCATGTAACCAGTCGAAGGATGAACCATCCCCGCCGTACCGCCAATGCCAACAACTCTTTGAGGCAAGACAGGTAAAGGACCTCCCATAGGGATCACACAACGCTCGTCTTCCTCAATACGCTTCACATTGATCCCCAAATGTTTCAGCCTCGCAACCATCCTCTCTTGGATATCTTCCATCTTCAAACCCGGCCTAGCCACAAGAGACGTCTCCTCAAGAAAGATTCTGTTTGAAGAAAACGGCATCGCGTACAAGAACGTAGGGATCTTGCTGTTCCGTTCTTTAACCTCAGGGTACGCGTCAAGATGCTTATCTCTCCAGTCCATAAACACCATCTTATCCACATCAAACGGGTGGCCATCGACCTCAGCAACGATACCATAAGCTACTTGATACCCAGGGTTATACGGCTTGTCGTACTGCACCAAGCATCTTGAAAAACCAGTAGCGTCCAGAACAACAGAAGCCTGAATCTTCACACCGTCACTGCAAACCACAGTGGAGTTAACCTCCTCGTGAACCACGTTGGTCACCTTAGCCTGATGGAACCTAACACCGTTGGTGATGCACTTCTGAAGCATCTTGGATTTGAGCTGTTTACGGTTGACTCTCCCGTAAGGCCGGGATAGGTCCTTCTCGGCGCCGTCGTTGATGTAGACGACGGCGCCGGACCAGGTGGTGTCTAGGCAGTCTAGCAAGTCCATGGCTTCGAACTCGTCAACCCAAACTCCATAGTTGTTAGGCCAAATGAGTTTGGGGGAAGGGTCGATGGAGCATACAGAGAGTCCAGCTTCTGAGACTTGTTGAGCCACGGCTAAACCAGCAGGGCCGCCGCCGACGATAGCTAGATCAACAGTTTTGTTCAGGGAAGTGTCGTATAAAGGAAGGTCGAAGTCGAGATTCTCCTTCTTGGTTTCAGGAACAAGATCCAAAAGAGCACTACTAGCACTAGTGATACTACTACCGATTCTGATTGCTCTTTTTTAACACCAAGCTTGACCCTTGAAGGATTTGGACTTAATCTCTCGAACCCATGAAACTGAGGGATGAAAAACTCGAGCTTGTTGGGTGTTCTCAAGAGAGTATCCATCGAAACAGAGAAAAAATCTTAACTTTCAGATAATTGAAGATCACCTACATGAAACAAAGAGAAAAGATAAGATTTTGAGATCCCCTAGTTGTTGTAAAAGATGAAAAGAGATTTACTTATCAGAAGCAGTAAGCTTCATGGAGATTGGAGATTGGAGATTGGAGATTGAGACTATTATCTTCCTACACAGAGAGAGAGATGAGAGGTTTGTGTCTCTGGTGTGTTGTGGTTTGAGTCATCTGGTGGGGTCCGCCCGTTATGGCTAAAATTAAATTTTATTTCGTAAATACAGATTTTTAACCTTTTATGCATTTTATTACTCGATCTAAAAGATATGTTTTAAAATTTTTACACATATTAAAAAACTAAATATAAATTTTAATTTATTAATTTTTGTTAATTTTATTTGTTTTCCACTAAGTTTAACCATTCATATTTAAAATTTTAGTTTAACGATATATCAATCTTGTGTATATAATTTTTTTAAAAAGTAATTTAGTAAATAATAAATAATTATAAATAATTAATTTATCATTTTAATATTTATAGAAAATTTATTATTTTTAGTCCGTTAAAAATTGGAAAGAGTATTATGATATTATCTATAAGGGCTTTCGGTTACTGACTTTTGGTTTGCGTTTGTCACTAGCTTACCACAACCTTAACTTGAAGCATTATCTCTCGTCTGTTGAATGTGATGAGTCCATACCTCATTACCACTAACCTTCATTTTATAACTTAAAACGCACACCAACCATTGTAGTGTTGGTATTAGTCGACATTCCGCGACACACTATCTTTAATGCGATAATGACATGAGCACAATCTATAGGTGAACTTCAAAAAAACTAATACATTTAGCTTCCACCAAATTTCAAGTACTATTAAACAATTGTAACAAAGTAACAAGTAACAAGTAACAAGTAACAAAACTAAAACACACACAAGAAAAACACACACTGAGAATTACATACGATCTTCTCAACACTTATTACTACTACCAAACTTCAAGCTAAAGAAATAATGTGAAATGAAAATAAATCCCTTTTTTACACCCCCACCTGATAGTCCTTGCAAGCCAAAAACAAAATATCAAACGCCTGAATATCTTTTTGTACACAAACGTTTCCTATGTTATAAGTGATGAAAGCAAAAACCTGCATAGCTTTTCACAGAACAAAGGATGATGATGTCAGATCTCTGTACATTCAAAAACACAATCTGATATTAGAGGTAAATGATTGTTCTTACCTGTTACCTAACTACTCGCTCCCGAGGTTATCGTAACTGAAACCTTCAGATATGGTGTCCAATCTCTTGTTGTCTCCTGCAATAAACACATCATTAGAGAAAAAGAAAAAAATATAAAATAGATGCTTTAATCTTCATTCTTTTTTTAACAGTGTCTCAAAGTTCTCACCTTGATACTCTCCCCTGTCCAGGACTCCAGGAAGTTTTCAGCATCTGGCGCAAGGAATGGTGATTTATCATAGCTCTCCAGAATCTCTGCAATCAACACAAAAAGCTTATGGTTACAAACAATGAAGCATAATAAATAACTACTTGGTTCTATATATGCATATAATTAGAGACAAAAGGAGTATATTAGATAGAGATGGACCTGAGCTCTGCGAAAAATCAGCAGTCAAATCAGAAAGGCTGAAGTTCCTAGGAATTGATCCTAAGAACCCAAAAGTAGAAGCTTCCGCATCAAGTAGCGTATCACCAATGGGCTGGTTGTTGTTGGACTCGTTACTGAAAGATGGAATCGAGGTTTCTCTAACTGTGGAGTGTCCTTCCAAGGCATTGTTCCGTTCACCACCATACATGAACGAAGCAGGATAGGCAGTCTCGGACTTGATCATCCCTCCTCCTCCTCCATTCATGCCTTGCATCATAGGCGGCATGTTTGTGGTCTGTTGTGATGAGATCATATTCGGAGAAGCGTCAGCTCTCCTAGCGTGGGTTGATACGTTCACAGAAGGGGACACGTTTGTGTTAAGCGTTGAAGAGCCGTTGAGGTATGCGTTAGACAAACTCGAGGGCATGGGATGATGTGCATTAGGCTTCAATGATTGATGATCAGTGTGTTCAGAGACATATCCCAACTGTTTCTGATTCACTGTTAACAGAGAATCGACGTCAGTTGCATTAGATTAGCTATCTAAAAAAAATACACATGAATGAATATCCAAAAACTTACTTGATTGGATGTGAGAACCATTTGTATTCTGGACGGAGGTAAGTGCACTTGGATGCATCTGCTGCATATGGCGAACCTGCTGCTCGAGTAGCTTGTTGAATTCCATGATCTGGTGTTTCACCATGAGCCTCAGATAGTACGCGTTGAAAAATTCACGGTTCTCTTCTTCAAGCTTCTGCCACACTGTAAAACCAGAGAGGGAAAACATGGTATAACTGAAATCATCCTCATCCTTATTACTAATGAGCATTAAATTACATTATCTCATGATTTAGTACCATTAATGAGCAAGGATGAAACAATCAGATGCAAATATGATTTGAAACAAGATGATAACAGCTGTGGTTACCTAGCTCTGTGAACCCAGGCTCGATTTTAGCCTGCTCCAGTAAAGTTTCCACAACTTCTTTCTGGTTCATGTAAAGTTGAAGACATCGTTCTATAAGGTTTTGAACCTGAAATGGTATATGATAACATAAAAAAGTTTATTGCTCAAGTTTGGACAGAACAGTTAGAAGAGGAGGAGAAATAAGATTCAATTTTTAATTTTTTCCATAGATTCAAACGGCATTCATCATCAAGTATGATGCTTTTGATGTTAGATGGTGTTAAATATTTCTAGTTAAACATATTCCTTCAATACATTATAATGAATTCTACAATCTCATAAAAAATTTCTTTCCAAATTTTGAAGAGGGCAGCAAAGAAGAGAAAAAGGATTTTTCTCAAGAGCTGGCAGAAACAAGAACTAAAATTGCTATGGGAAAAAAAACATAAACTTCTGGAAATGCAATCTATATGACATTCTCTAGGACAACATGAACCTCAATATGTATCAAGAGAAGGAAAGTAATGCAACTCCAAAAGTTGAGATTGTGGTTCATTATGCAAACAAACCAGTTGTATGTCTTGACGCGAGACCCTTCTCACTGTTCCACTTGACATCTCTGGAATTTCTTTTTGCAAAACAAAGCTTGTTCCTGTTGGATAGAAGCAGTATTAGACATTGTACTTAGAGATTGTACATAGGAAAATAAGTTAAAACGGCAGAACGCCGCCAAAACTAGAACAATTAGTAGAGAATATATATCTTTGAACTAATCTCAATGATTAGAGATAAGGTTCTATTTACACATGGCCAAAGGCAGCTTTTCTATACAATCTAACTTAGACAAAAACCTTCTTAAACCAGAAAAACAACATCTAACAGTTCTATTGCCCAACAGACAGAGTCTATGTAATAACAAAGACATAAACTGCAACCGCTCAAGCTGATTTCCCTAGAAATAACATCAAAAATCAAAACTTTTTATCGATCAAAAACAAAAGTACAAAGTGAAACTAAAAGAAGAAAACTCAAATCCTCTGTTTTCCCCTAACCAATCCCAATACTTTCAACCGATCCTGTCTTCAAATACAACCGGATCAAATCAAATTACATGAACCAATAAAAAAAACAAATTCAACTTTATGAAAAAAAGTCACAAGCTTTAACAATATATCATTACCTCCAATCCAAGATCAATCGTTGAGGGGGAGAGAGAGAGAAAAAAGAGGAGAGAGAAAAAAGGAGAAGAAGAGGAACCTAACCTCACTTTGATCGTCGTGGATATCAATCGAGATTCTTTACTACTTTTTTCTCCATTCCTTTTTTCATTTTACTTATTTTATTATTAAAACATTCAAGCTTTGGAGCTTCAGAAAGCTGCCACGTGTACAATTTGTTACTATGGTGGATCCCATCCCATATTCCCATACATAAACATGTTATCTCATCTTCTTGTTGATGGTCAGTTTTTTTTCATTGTCTGAATGATAAAAACATTAACATGACTATGAAAGAAAGACAAGAAGTTGATTTAGTCATATACACAAAACATCAAGACAGAGAGATAATAGTTGATCTAGTCATGCTTCTTCATCCCAAACTTCCACTAGGGATTCGACTGAGAAGAAAACCAGAATCAATCTTCTTGTAGTGACTATGAAACTTCATCAACAGAGAATCCAAAAACCATCCACTTCGTCTTCATATCTCTCATACACTACAGGCATTGTGTGAGCTCCCACAAACCCTTCACACACAAAAAAAGCAGCATCCCTTTATAAAACTCAATCTTTTTAAAAGAGTCACTAGTAAAGAACTAAACTACTCACCAATGTACAGAACAGTTAGGAAGTTGCAACAGCTCCCTATTATTGCGGTTATCCATAGTCCAAACACAGCCTGAAAATGATATTAGTGAAGATTAATTAAACTCTATCAACATTATCTAAGGACTAATACACTATTCAATCACATCACTGCAGTTAATGTTCTAAAATCGAAATCCGTCTAGACGCCCGCCTAATCAATAATCCGATAAAAAGAGTCTAGCGATTTTTTGAACATTTTCGAATGATTCTCTTCTTTGTTATATAACAATGAAATGTGAAAATGTCTGTCTACTCACCATGAGGAACTGTTTCAAGTTCCCTCTACAAGACAAGTCCTGAAGAAAAAACAAACCGCGGTTAACCTCTGTGCCAATGGTCACACCCACATCAGCAAAAGAAGTCTTTTGGGAGAACAAGGCGAGGCACTCTAGACTGTGATCTGTTTTTTTTAAAGACTTTTGCTTATTAGATTGTAATCACAAAGGAACCCTCAATGATACAATAACTGTTTAAGAACTTACCGGTTAAGGAACCCTGAGGCATTGCACCAAACGAATTGGGCGATCATACCAAGCAATAGACCGTAACAAACGAGAGACAGGAAGTGCAAGTTGATCCACTCGAAAAGCACCCAAATTGCAGTAGCTCCCATCAGAAAACTCGCGGAGATCTTCTTGTTCCTCCACAACAACACATCAGCACTGAATGAATAATCAACTCAATTAGAAACAAACAACAACAACAACACACACAAACCAATCACTTATAATTTGAATTCTTACATCTGCCACCGCCTAAGACGTGGTGAATTGGCTTCTCCCGACCAAACAAACGGTTGAAACGAGAAGCGACGGTATCGTGTTTGTTCTTCTGAACTGCGTCCGTGAAGTTATCCACCAAGTCGCCGATGGCTTCTCTACTATGTTCTTCTCAGGCATGATTCTGAAACACGATCAAAAAAAACAAACTCAAAGCAGAGATGGAAACTGTTATAAAGATTGAGTCTTTCGGTAAGTTCTAAACCCAAAACGTTAAAGTATCCAACTTTTTACTAGTTTGTTGACGATCATTACAATGATATGTAACTTTAGATCTTAATATTTGATGAGAAAGGCAAGCACACGAAACCCAGAAGTTGAAAGAGCAGGAGAAAGAGGTAAAGATGATGATGACAAAGAATAAACCTTAGGAATTGAAAAAGACGAATCCGGTTCTGTGTTTTTCAGACAAAAAGTTTTGTCTTTTTTTTTTGGGTAGATTCTGAAAGATGGATGATGAATCACAAAGAAAGATAAGGGTGTGGAAGTTAAAAGCAAGCGATGTGATTGGGCAAAGTTTGGAGTCTTGTAATGGTCTTCCTCGTGATATTGCTCTGACCCGACAACTATTTAAAAAGTGCTTTACAGTGTAATAAGAAAAACATTGCTCACGAAGCAACTATTAACACACACATCATCAATGAACACACAAAAACTCATATCAACACAAGTAATCACAATCAAGGAAGAATATATGTTACCTTCTCATCTTTTTCTAATCCT
The DNA here is from genome assembly GCF_020379485.1 of Brassica napus. NCBI lineage: Eukaryota > Viridiplantae > Streptophyta > Magnoliopsida > Brassicales > Brassicaceae > Brassica > Brassica napus. Next base: position 8,313 of record NW_026014009.1, on the reverse strand, counting down.
TAGTTTCAACTTCTTCCCATCCATGTGAGATTATGATTTTGAGTAGTCTTTATAAGGGATAATCAAAGAGATTCTGGTTCTTAAATATGAGAGGATTTGATTAGTGGAGCCTTTCCTTGCATGAAGTTAAGTGATTATTTTATCAAAAAAAACAAAAGTTATGTGTGACTAGGAAGTGTACAAAATTATACAGTAATTTGAAATTCTAATTAGATTACCGAGAGTTTCATTTGACTTTAATTTCGATTTTATTAAAACAGTTGGCGAGTAATTAATTTTAAAAGAAACTTTTTAGATTTTTTAATTTATTTTAGATATTTTTGTAACCGTTTTAAGACAGTACTAGATTTTGACCCATCATTTGAAAGGTGGATTGAGTATATTTTTAGTTTTACATTTTTTTTTTTAAATTTAATTTTAAATTTATATTTTTTAATTATATTTGTGTTCTGTTTTATATAATAAGATTTATCATAAATGATTAATAACTTTTTTTAATAATTATATTAAAATAGTTAGATAACACATATCAAAAGGTCATGTTCATGTTTTAATAGAATAGATGCAAATCAATTTAAGAAACCATGTTTCGGAATCAATAAAAGATAATTATATGGTAAAATCACAAAACAATAATGAGTCCTCCTAACTTTTCAAAGCTATCTCTTGGTATAGCTGAGGCAATAGCATGTGTTGTTCATATGTCAAGATGCTCTACATTGATTCTAGTCGCAGCGCTTTTGATGAGTTCCTTCCGGACATCGACCTGAAACAGATGCATAACACAGATTTACATCATGAGTTTGCAGAACACAATGGAGCTCATCCCTCAATCTGAGTTTGTTGCCTTACCCTAGCACCCATGAGAGATGAAAAGACCACATTTGTTTTGCTGCGTCATCAAACAACTAGTTGCTTCAGTATCCTTGTATCTGGATTCATTGTTGTTTCCCATAGCTGCTCAGGCATCATCTCACCCCAAACCTGCCGATGCACAAAAACAAAGGATGTTATTGGAATAATAATACTGTTGCGCCACCTCCAAGTTTAAGGCATATCTAGATTTGGTTACTCATAAAAGCTAACCCTCAGAACTACAAACAGATTCATGATGTGAAAAAGCCACAAGACCAGGGATTACCTTTGAACCTCTGAATGTTGTATGATGCATTTCCAGGGAACGAAGCGATAACTTGTTTAAGAGCCGCCTCGTCATAGCAGTAATGCGCCTGTTTCCCCCTCTCAACCTGTTTGTTTTCAAAGAGAAAACTAGCTTTAGGAAAATAAACTTTCCGGAAATCTGAAGCATCATAACAATAACTGCTAAGAACTTACCTTGAAAAGAGGTGGAACACAACGTATATGCAACCCGCGTCAAACAAGGCTCTCTGTAGAAAAGTAATTTCATTAAGTCCACCAGCAATCTAGAGGTTAGTTACTTAAAATGAATGTTTATTCAGCTAAACATATTACCTGATATCTGAAGAAAAAGGTCAGCAGAAGTGTCCGGATATGTGCCCCATCAACATCTGCATCTGTTAATATGATAATCTTATGGTAACGCAAATTCTCCATGTTGAAATCTTCTCCCTGGAAAATAGATTAAATGTCGCATTGAGTTTTCCAAGATTACTGATAAAAGAGAGGAAAGAAACAGATAGTAGGATAATATCACCTTCACTCCAAGACCAAGACCAAGAATTAGATTTTGAATTTCTTCGTTCTTATACATGGCTGCTTCATCCTTTCTCTCAATATTCAATATTTTACCTCTTAAAGGAAGAATCGCCTGCACAGATCCAAAACACTTTGTTACGCACAGAAGCAGAAAGGATGAAGCAAACCCATATGAGGACACTATCTTGACCTGTGAATGATTCACCAATTTTGTATATGACACACTCAAATCCCCAAACAACATATCTCATCTATAGTTTGTTCGTAATCTTATTGCTATCAAACAATGTTAATACTACTGAGAGACCCAGTTCAAGTCTTTTTGAGAGTAAAGAGAGGACTCTTATACTCACAAGCCATGGCTCACAGTATCTGCATACTCAAAGAAGCCAACCATAATTATTAGCATTAAACTTTGCATGTTTTTTTACCACTTGGACATGTGATGATAATTAACTATCCTTTTCTACCCCCTCACTGACTCTTGTCTAGTGACACAATAAGCAAGAATGATTTCTTACTTGGGAAACGCCTGTCACGACCCTGTTTTGCGCTGCCACCAGCTGAATCTCCTTCGACTATAAAAATCTCTGATAACACAGAAAAAGAAGTCAGTAATTGACCAATATCGAGAGCTTACAAGTGTTAAAAGCTATGACCAGTACAAAACAACAGCCTCATGTTTCCTTTCCTATCTTCTCATTTAACTCTTAGAAGATCAAATTGTGACAATTTAAAAGCTTTTATAGTCACATATACTAATGTTCTGATTTCAAACGAGAGGGCACTTCCATACTGGCTAATGCATACCAGATACTGCAGGATCTGTAGATGAGCAATCTGCCAGTTTCCCAGGAAGAGGAAGTGAGGATGACTTCAAAATGCTTTTTGATCTGACCAACTCCCTAGCTCTCTTGGCAGCCAGGGCAGCCTATAGAGATAAAGAGTCATTAGTTGAAATTAGTAACTAGGCGCTCTGTTATAGGCGGATGAGCAGTGAGGACGCACATACTTAATCACCGAATACACTAACTACATATATCTGAGCAGGTATATCAATGACATACCTTGTACGCATTCAAGGATTGGAAATAATGCTTTCAAGAACATCTGGATGCAATTCCAAGTACTCCGTGAGGTACTCCTGGAGTGATTGGTCAACAATTTTTCTCACCTCTGGATTCCCTAGTCTCGTCTTTGGGAGGTTAGGCGACAAAAAATATATTAATACGATACAAAAAATGGTTATGGCCAGGTGACAGAGATCACTGCCAAAAAGAGGTCACCAAATCATTATGCTCTTGAGTACCTTTGTTTGACCTTCAAACTCGGGATCAGGAACCTTGACTGAGACAATGCAGGTCAACCCTCTCTAACATGTTCCCCACTTAAGCTAATATCCTTCTCCTGAAAAACATATCAACGACAATAAATAAGCAACCACTTCAGAAATACATGGGTAAAACTGGTCAAGATAAATGCTCTCAATGAATGCAAAGGCAACCTCTATAACTGGCAAGTTTTTCAGTTAAATCATTGATTAGTAAATTGTTCATTATCCGTTGAGCATGCATAAGTGAGAACGTATTGTAGCAGAGCTATTAACTGCAGATATATAGTATTGAGATTCAGCCTCAGTCCATGGAAAGACTCATTAACCCCAATAATGACCAACTAACACTATTATTCTGTGCAGTTTGTTTTAAAAAAAAGTTCTAGAAACGGAAAATGCAGTTGATTACTGATAACACACTTGATAACCTTTAATTTTTTTGCGAGGCTATTTAGAGTTCTTGTTAACGAAGCCTTCACACCTTCAATATGTGTCCCACCATCAATGGTGCGAATACTATTCGCGTATCCCAGCATCGTGTCTGAATACGCATCAGAGCACCTGGAACAATACGAGACTATACAGTTAGATCATACCATCACAAACACATTCTCATCCAGAATAACTCCAACGTATAAAGTCACCAACTTTGCATACAGTACATCAACTGATGTCCAGTTTACAGAGCAAACGATAAAACCAGGCAGCCTAAATATTCACGTATGTGGTTCTAAGGTAAACGCAAGCAGATTATATATATTCATCATATAAGCAGAGGTAAATAGAAGGATACCACTGAAGTGCAACGTCAACGGTGGTGCCATTTATCTCTTTCCGGAAACCCAGCACATCATGGAGCGGTTCTGAACAAAAGAGCTGTTAATTACCTTTCCAGAATGACAGATAGTAATTAGGATGACCTATGAGACCTAAATGCATAAGAGCTAACTTAACAGAGATTGAGTCGACACAAGTTTATCATCATGCTAAGACAGAACCCTAAAGAATAATGAACTAACGGGTGAAACGTGGTCAACATATCTTACATCAAGTTAGCAGGAAAATAAAAGTATTGGAACCATTCCCACTGGATTTTGTTTCATAAAACCCTTTCCACTTTAAAGTAATTCGCCGCAATATAACTTCTAGCATCAGTGATAGGCAAATATTTGAGACACTTTATTTAATATGACAAAGGATCCAGAGTGCAAGACTCACCTTATCGGTATTTAGCCAGCTAACATACTCAGTTAAACCTCCAGCATAAAAATATTCACTATACAGGTCCCTTTCTGGATCATCATCCTCCTTTTTCAGAGAGATTGTAACCTGCATTTATTTATATGAACAATTTGATTATGGAATAAGAACAGTACAGCATTAGTTTCTGTCAAATGAGAACTAATTCAAACGGCTAGGGGCCATGAACATGAAGCAAACAATTTGAATATTGCTGCCCTGTGAAAAAAATGTATACCTTTGGATTAGGAAAGCAAGCTCCTAATTCTTCCAGCAATAGTGTTATGGTCAAACTGAATTGCAGTTGTGAATACTGAAAAAATCAGATGTAGCAGAAAAGATAGTTTAGACATAAAATCCTCTCTTAGGAAGGGTTAAAAATAGGTTAGTACGGAAAAAAAGGGTAAAACCTTCTTTGTCAGGCCAAAACCTGATGCATGTCCCTTGAGTACCCCTTGACTCTGGTGGGAGGACATGACAAGTAAGTGTTGTTATGGGCTTTCCACGAGAGACTTATGCTGGAACTCCATCCATCTCTGCGAACAATAACCTCCAATGCCTGTGAACAGTAAGAGCTCCTTCATCAGTTGTATGAATATTATACTAATAGGATCTTGATGTGTGCCTTGCATAATAACAGTTGCGTTATAGCGGAAAGCATTTGAAATTGATAAACCTAGTACTCAGTAAGGAACCATTCCAGGAATTTTTCATATGATGAGATAACTAAGCATAACCATTACATAAATATTTTAAAACCAAATACAAAATGCACAGAGAGAATTTTTCTATTTAGCAGAGAAGAAAAAGTAAACAAAGCACAGAGAAAAGGGAGCAGCAATGTACTAACGGTTAGAACTTACCTCTGATAAAGCATTCACAACCGATAAACCTACACCATGCAATCCACCAGACACGCTGTACCCACTACTCTTGCCACCAAACTTACCCCCTGCGTGTAAGACCTGCATAAATAAAAAGCATGACTGATTAATTGCATGACCAAAAAATCAGAATGAAAAAACACATAAATACATGTGATTTTACATTAAAACCAACACCATAGACCACTCACTAAACAATATATAGCAAAACTAGAATCATCTGCCTGAGAAGAGCTAACAATCCATAACAAAACGTATCAGATGGTACATAAATAATAAACACCTAAAAGTTCCTGTCCCTGTGAATATCTTTGTTATGAAAACATAAAACCTTGAATAAGAAGTCTGCTTGCGGTAGGGTTACTACACAAATTTAACATTTACCAGGTCTCTACTATACTAGTACTGAAAACAAGTCTAACATGAGGTGTTGTACTACTTAAGAATCTAGACTGCGCTAGCTCATGGGATAAAATAAACCGTTAGTAATTAACAGTAGAACCTAAAGCGATCTTAAGGCATATAAGGCAAAGATAATACCGTGAGGGACAGTCTCAAAGAAGATTTTCTCGTTGCGGGATGCAAGTCCGTGGTATCTGCAAGAAAAGTATATTGATGAATGAAAAAAACTATATGAATAAAAATACGAGAGAATGAGTAAGTGTAACAGATCACATACCCCACGTCCATCATCAGAAATGCTGACTGACTGAACCATCTGCATGTAAAACAACGTCAATCTTTGAAGCAAAACCAGCTTGTGCCTCGTCAATTGCGTTGTCAAGTATCTCATAAACCTAAGAAAAACAACGAGTATTGGAAAAAGGTTAAAATTATAAACAAGTTAAAAGGAGACAGTGAAGAAACAAGAGAGTTCAAAGAAGAAAGAAAGAAGAAAATAGGATTACCAGATGATGCAAACCACGAGATCCAGTGCTCCCAATATACATCCCAGGTCTTTCCTGACAGGGTCTAAACCTTCCAGCACCTAGTGCATCACAGATATACACATATAAGTGAAACTAGAAGATTCATAGTAGCTATAAATGGTCATCTGAACAAATCATCAGAACAGAAATTACTTGAATGTGCTCGGAACTGTAATCCTTAGAGGTTGAGCTCTTCATGGAGAGAATCAGTGTCCATGGTGGATGACATAAAGGACCTTGGTGAGACCGCATTTCTTAGTACAAGTCTTTGACTCCAAAAACCTTAGCTAACTGGAACTTTATCCTGAAACCAACACAGACTCTACTTAGATAACAATTAAAGGACTATTCAAACCAAGTTTTTGCTTTACACTATGGAAGAGAATCACATAAAACAAATTAGAACCAAGATTAAGGAAGTCTACTACATAAAGAATAAAACTTTCTGAGCGGACAGAGCTGAACTTAACACTAGAAACCAAAGCTGAAGAAAGCAATTTGACTTCACTGAAATAAAAAGAGTATATAACATCATCAGTCTCAATTTTGATTGCTTGTAAACTTTCAGGGTTCGCAAAAAGTAATGTTTTTTCTAAGCAGCGGAAGCTAATTGTTTTGCTCATATTCATTACTGGGTAGTTTCACTGAGAACCAAGAGGGAGAAGTCAAAGAGGGCAGGAGCTAAAACCTGGGTGGGTTTGAAGAGGAGAGCGAGGAGGAGTGACGTGTGAAGTTGAGGGGCATAGGGAGTGGGAGAAGAGACGGGGACGAGAAGAAGCCATGAGGCGAAATAGAGGTGAAGATAAGAGGGTGGCCTCTGAAGAAGAGCCATGGAAGAAGAGTGATGGGACAGGAGGAGATAGTTTTCTTCTGCTTCAAACCATAAAGAAAAAGTTCAGGGGCCGGTTTTTCAGACCCACCCATATCCGGAACCGGCCTCCCCAATTATGTTTTTTAATATAAACAGTTTTTTTAGTATAACAGTTTAACATTTGTTAATCTAACTAAAAAGTGAAACAAACTAAAATTATAAAAAACCTTTTTTCGGGTAAAATGTGAAGATGAAAGTTATTTAGTATAATTTATCTTGCTAACACTTTCTTCTCATGATTGTGAGTTGTGTATATTCAACTTAGTGCGTAATAATGGGTTTTTTCAAATGGAATTTGTATAAATATTGATATACTATTTGAGAGAACACAGTGTGTGACAAGAGAAAGTGTATTCAAACACAACAATGGTCAATGGAAAAAAGAATCAAAATCTAACACAATACGATATATAAAGTTCAGATAAAAAATGAGTATGAGATCAGAAGTATGTAGTATATATCTCTAAAGGTTTATATGTCAAAATTTCATCAGTTCCTAAGATCCATCAGAAAGGAAGTAAAACAGAGACAAAGGAGTCTCTGAAGCTCATCTAAACCTAGTTTAGTCTCTCCATAAGCAACAACCCAAGCACCGTTATCTATACCCACCAATTCCCATCACCGTGACGGGGGTTTCTGAAAAGCAAGATCGAGATCACAACCGCAACCGCTCTTTGGCGTTTCCAAGAACCTGAAAAACATTGAACATTAGCACCTACTAGTTTTGTAAATGGTGTGAAATGTTTTTTTCATTTTGTTACCTGGAGGGTAAGTGCGCTGGTGTGCTTGGTGACAAGAAAGTTCAACAAGTTGGCTGAATAAGCCATTATAGAGTTAACCAAGAGAAGTACCCACATGTACTTATGTTGTCTTGCGAGTGATAGTGTCACACTCATCACTCTGGTTCCATTACTATTGTGACGGTAGAAGCGCAATGACGGCTATAGGGGACATGTACAACATCAAATTCATCGAGTTCAACTTTTCTCTGCAAGGGAACTTAAGTGATCTTCTAAAACTCATTAATATACAGAGTCCTGTTTCATTAAGTACTGATCTTATTTACGGAATTACCCTTCGGAAGAAGAAAGTAGGATGCCTTGAAGAACTGATTTAAAAGCTCTTGCAGCAGTAGCACTGATGCACATAATGAATCCAAACCAGTGAAAACCTGGCTCACCCTGGTAGCACAAAATCAACAAGAAACAACATGACAATAACGAATATTCGACGGACAAATACTTTGCAGGAAAACAGACAAATCCAGCACAATGTTGATTGTAAGAAAATGGCAATAGTTATAAGAAGAAGTCTGAAGCTTTAGATAACACAGAGCTCGAATAATAAGCCAAGTAAAAAGGATGAAGCTTTAGAGATAAA
>NW_026014008.1:0-6773 GCF_020379485.1 Brassica napus | reverse complement strand
GCAGTGAACGACGAAGTCGACCGGCTCCTCGACGCGGGTTTTATTACCGAAGTTCGATACCCTGAATGGTTAGCCAACCCGGTCGTCGTCAAGAAGAAGAACGGCAAATGGCGCATATGCGTCGATTTCACGGACCTCAACAAGGCATGCCCAAAGGATAGTTACCCACTCCCTCACATCGATCGTCTCGTCGAATCAACCGCTGGTAACGAACTCCTAACCTTCATGGACGCTTTCTCGGGCTACAACCAGATCTTGATGCATCCCGATGATCGCGAGAAGACAGCATTCATCACCGACAGAGGGACTTATTGCTACAAGGTGATGCCCTTCGGGCTAAAAAACGCCGGTGCGACTTATCAGCGACTCGTTAACCGAATGTTCGCTGATCAGCTTGGCAACACCATGGAAGTGTACATCGACGATATGTTGGTCGAATCGCTCAAGGCCGACGACCACCTAAATAACTTACGCGACTGCTTCAAGATCTTGAACGACTATGGGATGAAACTCAACCCCCAAATGTACCTTCGGTGTCACCTCTGGGGAATTCCTCGGCTACATCGTCACTCAGCGAGGAATCGAAGCTAACCCCAAGCAGATCTCGGCGATTCTCGACCTTCCAAGCCCGAAAAAAGCCGCGAAGTGCAGCGACTAACGGGACGCATAGCAGCTCTCAACAGGTTCATCTCGCGATCGACCGACAAGTGTCTTCCCTTCTACGAGCTACTAAGGGGAAACAAGAGGGTCGTCTGGGATGAAAAATGCGAAGAGGCATTCAATCAACTCAAGCATTATCTCACGACCCCACCCGTGCTATCGAAGCCAGAAGCCGGCGACACACTATCTCTCTACATCGCCGTCACATCCTCCGCCGTCAGCAGCGTATTGATTCGAGAAGATAGGGGAGAACAGAAACCAATCTTTTACACAAGTAAAAGAATGACGGAGCCTGAGACGAGATATCCAACACTCGAAAAGATGGCCCTAGCTGTCGTCACCTCGGCAAGAAAACTGCGACCCTACTTCCAGTCGCACACGATCGAAGTACTGTCCAACCAACCACTCAGAACGGTTATGCAAAATACTAACCAATCGGGGCGGTTGACCAAATGGGCGATGGAGCTGAGCGAACATGACATCGTATACAAGAATCGCACAGCAGCAAAGTCACAAGTCCTTGCCGACTTCTTGATCGAGTTGACGCCAGAGCTGGAGCAAGACCTCATCCTACCAAGTGTAAACTGGATCCTCCACGTCGACGGTTCATCCACGAGTAAAGGATCAGGAGCAGGAGTGCAATTGCAATCACCAACAGGAGAACTCATTCGGCAGTCATTCAGTTTCGGTTTCGCGGCATCAAACAACGAAGCTGAGTACGAATCCCTCATCGCGGGGCTCCGTCTCGCCAAGGCGGTGAAAGCCAAACGAATCAGCGCTTACTGCGACTCTCAACTCGTCGTAAGCCAATACCTCGGTGATTACGACGTCCGCAACGAAAGGATGGACGCCTACCTCAAACTCGTCCAGGACCTTACGCGAGACTTCGAGTTCTTCGAACTCACGAAGGTTCCTCGCGGAGAAAATGTTTGTGCCGACGCCCTCGCCGCTCTGGGAAGCAAGCTACACGACCAGGTCAAAAGGACAATCCCGATCCACAAAATCGAGAAACCAAGCATCGACACGAAGGCAGAACAGGCCGCGATTATAGCAGCGATCAACGACGCGATGGACATTGACGAAGTGGAATCTCCCTCGCCAGATGATCACCCAACAGATTGGCGTAAGGAACTCATCGATTACCTCCTCGCGGAAGGTTTACTGCCCGTCGAAAAATGGGACGCCCGGCGACTGAAACGACGCAGCGCACACTACGTCGTCATGGACGGGAACTACACCGATGGACTGCAACAAAGGTACTACTCAAGTGTATCGCCGGCGAAGAAACGAGACTCGTCATGGCCGAAACACACACGAAGGAGCAGCAGGCAACCACTCGGGCGGGCGAGCTCTCGCACTAAAAGTTAAAAACCTCGGATTCTACTGGCCAACCATGAACGCCGACTGCGAGACATACGCGCGCAAATGCGATAATGCCAGCGTCACGCCAAAACCATACACAGCCCAACGGAGTTTCTCCACACCTTGACTGCTCCATACCCATTTATGCGATGGGGAATGGACATCATTGGTCCGATGCCGGCATCCCGACAAAAGAAGTTCATCCTGGTCCTCACCGATTACTTCACCAAATGGGTTGAAGCCGAAGCCTACGCCAGCATAACCGACAAGGAGGTACAAAACTTCGTCTGGAAGAACATAATCTGCCGACACGGGCTCCCATACGAGATAATCACGGACAACGGTTCGCAATTCATCTCGCATCATTTCAAGGGCTTCTGCGACAGATGGCGCATTCGACTCAACATGTCGACACCGAGAAACCCGCAAAATGTATGGTCAAGCCGAATCGACGAACAAGACCATCATAGACGGTCTGAAGAAACGACTCGACTTAAAGAAAGGTTGCTGGGCAGACGAACTAGATGGTGTCCTGTGGTCTCACAGAACCACTCCTCGCGGAGCGACGAAGACTACACCCCTTCTCAATGGCCTACGGCGTCGAGGCAATGGCTCCCGCAGAAGTGAACGTGACGAGTCTGCGCCGATCGCGAATGCCACAGAACGCTGAACTCAACCGCGACATGCTCCTCGACGCACTCGACGACATCGAGGAAAAGCGCGACCAAGCGTTACTCCGTATCCAGAATTACCAGCATCAAATCGAGAGCTATTACAACAAAAAGGTCAAGTCGCGTCCTCTCGAAATGGGCAACCTTGTCTTAAGAAAGGTCTTCGAAAACACTAAGGAGTGGAAAGCCGGCAAGCTCGGAGCCAACTGGGAAGGACCATACAAGATAGTCGAAGTCATCAAGCCAGGAGTATACCGCCTCGAGACTTCAACAGGCGAAGCAGTACCGAGAGCCTGGAACTCCAAACATCTCCGCCTCTTCCATCCTTAGTCAAGGAAAACACCAACCCGAGTAAATGCGCCACAAGGCCACTTTTACTCGCAATCTATTGATCGAGTAAATGCGCCACACAAAAAAAAAAAAAAAAAAAAAGAGTAAATGCGCCCCAAAGGCCACTTTTACTCGCAAAAAAAAAAAAAAAAAAAAAAAAAAAAAACGAGTAATGCGCCACAAAGGCCACTTTTACTCGCAATCTAAGAACTACGAATGGCTTGATTCCCGCAAAGGGATACGTAGGCAGCCCAAAGAAAAGGGTCCAGCCGAAATAAAAAAAATAAATAAAACCCTCCCCGAGGAATCGATCTCCGAAGCAGACGATCACTTAAGCGATGCCTACACGAGCACGCCCCGGCTCCTCGAACAAATGTATCGGCACTCGCATCCCACGTTGAATACGTCCTGATCAGACACATATTCACGGGAATCGACCGCGTTGCGACCTAAACCAACATGGCCGAGACAATGACTCCAACTCATCCTATAATTAACTAAGTAAGGTCTGGCCAACCAAACGCTTGAAAATTACATTAGGATCGACTTGGAACCGTCAAAGTCGAAAACTCTCAATTGACGACTAAAACTCAAAGTGGCAAACGGTCACGACTCAAAGAGATCGACCGAGACAAAGTCATAACGAGCTTAAAGCTATAATGATTCGACGTCTCGAACAGCATCTACACCGAACAAATAGAGTTACTTCGAATCTCGAGAAATCATGCATTTGATAAGACAAGTCTAAGTTAAATAAAACGGCTTATGTGATCCAAACAGTTCGAAATAACGAGCACAAGAACGAAAGCCCCAGAAGGCAGAATCCTAGAAAAGAAAAAACAACAACAAAAGTCCTCCGGGACTCAAAAGAGAACAACATACAAGAGACCCTAATCCTCTCGGTCGCTCTCACGATCGTTGAGGGCAGAAAGCTCCAAAGCCCTAACACTCGACTCACGAGCAGCCGGAGAGACGTGCATTTCATCTGATCTCGGGATCTCTTCAAACACCCCCACATTCTCTCTTCATTGCCTCGACGGGACCCTTCAGCCGAAGTGTCCGAAAGTACGAGCAGGGGGGCGTTATCTTCAGCAGCAAGGTTCCCTCGGTTAGGCGTCTCTCCCTCGAATGCAGTCGAAGGACCCTCAACGAGGGCGTCGGGACTGCATGCTGCACTTCCGTCGAATGAGTGAGCGGAGTGTGAAGAGTCAGCGCGGTCTCGGGATCGATCAAGCCAGCGTTGGACCCATACGGGTCGAGACTCGCCAAGATTCGAGCATCCACGAACTGAGAGTCCAGCACGAGAGGAGAGAGTGCGAGATCTCCCGCGGGAATCTCGCCCACTTTGAGCTTCTCGGCCTCTTGCTCGTATTTCCTCTCTTGCTCCGCGAAATCTCAATGGTAGCTTGCGAGATGTCGCTCCCAGCCCTCCTCAAGGCTTCGAGACATTTCCTGGTTCCAAAAGCTTGGCTATGGAGTAACCGAGCTTCATCATAGGGCCTCGTCGCTCTTCTCGGGAACGAATCCTCGCGAAACGACGGTTAGCCTTCGCGGCCATCTCGGTCTCGACTCTTGCCCTTTCCTTAGTGACCTCTAGGACCCTGGAGTCTCTAAGGCGTTTCATCTCCCTTTCATGAGCCGCAGTAAGTGAGACCTTCTCGCTCTCAAGATCAGCATTCTTCTGTTCAAGCTCACGGACGATACCTCGGGACGCCTCCAATTCAGCCTTCAGCTCGTCTCTCCGAGTTATGGTGCGAGTCATCATACCATTGAGCTTCTCGAGATTGCTCCTTTTCTCGCTTAACTGGCGAGCAAGGACCTCCTCCTTCTCAGCAAACTCCTTCTTAGCCAGCTCTAGTTCACCCAAAGCTCCCTTCAGCGCAGTGTCGTACTTGTCAATCAAGACATTCATCGCGCTGTCCCCCTAAAGACGCGAGGCAACGAAAACCGTGAGGAATTAGCACTAGGGTAATGGAGCAAGAAAAAGATAAGAAGAAGTTGAATTATTTACCAGCAATTTGGCCCTCGCGGCTTCCTCGTACTCTCCCCCGAAGATAGGTCCTTCACGGCGGGCAAAGGTTTCGCCCTTCCCCTAAACTGACGAAGGAGCTCCCCGCATTTCTCTGGAACGTACGCCAATGGAGCCGGCCCCTCGTAGTGGAAGTCGACTTTGTCAGGAAAGCTAACTACTCCGGGCACCCTCCTCAAGATGGCATCACCACGAGAAGAGTACCAGTCTGGACGGCCCCGATATTGGGACGGGCCGGAACCTCTACATAAGGAGATATCGGAGCAGGAAATTGCCCCTCGCCATCTGCCTCGTCGTCACGCCTTCTTATCAGAAGAGGCGACCCCTCAGATTCCTCTTCAAGGTTATCTGAGCCCGCATCTCCGAGAGAAGCCTCGGGCTCCTGCCCGTCGACGGCCTCCTCCTCGTCGTCTTCTTCTCCAAGGGCCCCAGCTGCGAGAGCCTCCTCCTCGGGATGAAGTCCTTCTTCTTTGACACTCCCCCCTCAGTTTCGGTCGGTCCCTCGAGATTCCCCGACTCCTCGCTAACGGACTTCTTCTTTGTCCTCTTCTTCTTCTTCTTCTTCTGAGGTTCACCAGAAGGAGGGACATCACTCGCCTCCTCGGTACTCCTCTCAGCTCCCGAGCCGTCACCTCTCTTTCTTTTTTTGCCCTTCCCCGCGCCTCTGGCTTCGGAAGGGGAAACCTCGCCAGCACGAGGAACCGCCGTCGAAGGACCTTCCCCGCTGACCAGCCCCAGCTGGGCCGCTATCATTGCGCTCAGATCAGGAAGAGTGCCATCTTCTTCTCGCTTCGGAAATTTGTTTCTGAATGTCTCTCGGGAAGATGTCTAGTCGCTTAGCGCGAATAGAAGAACGGTCGGAAGGTCGGATCTCCACTCTCCTGAAAATATGCAGAGAGTCAAGACGCGACAAAAGATCTTACGACTAAAATGACTTAATCTAAAGGTGCGAGAAAACATACTTCGAGCGATTCGATCTTTGAGCTCGTGGATCCGGTGATCTTGACGGTGATCTCGGACCAGAGCGATAGACTCGAAGCAAGCGACGGCACGAACACTCCTCAAGAAATCTTCGGGATAAACGGGAGAAGTAGGATGGCCGACTGCACACAAAGCAAAAAGATATACATGATTAGAATCACAAAGTTGCTTACGGATCGCGACAGAATATTCTACCGCAAGAACGGTTCCAAAGAACTCGATAATCATTTCGTGGAGGTTCCTCGAAGGCCGAACTGTCGGACTTAAGGAAGAGTAGGAACGTTGCCAGTTCTGCGTCTTATTCGGATGACCGGCGCATACATTGCAGTTCGGTCGCATCTTCACCGAGTAGGTGCCATCCTTCATATCGGTTATTGAAGTCATCTCCTCGAACGATCTGACGCTCATCGGCATATCGATCTGCTCCGCCAAAACCGACAAAGTAACCGCTAGTCGCAGCGAGCCATTCAGCAGTTGACTAATCGCGAGATCTCGGCGCCTGGCGTATGCAGTAAGTAATCAGTCGCGGGATGGGAACAGCAGCAGCGAGTGTCTCCCTGAAAGTAGGATTCATACACTGTCTGGTACCCAATCGGAGGAGACCAAGGCCTCTGCGTCTCCGTAGGCACAAGGAAGGTCACGCCCACGGCGCCAGCTGCCCGAAGAACCCTTTTCAACTTCTCGAAGTCGACTTTGTCTCTCTCTACGCCTTCCCCAGTCCTGACCGGCTAAGAAGGCGA
>NW_026014006.1:0-55217 GCF_020379485.1 Brassica napus | reverse complement strand
TTTTGAGATGTAATAAAGGAAAAGAATGAATCAACTCCTATTTAATGATTATTATGATCACACAAGCGTTTCAAGATATGTTCTCTACCTGTTTCCGTTCAAAGTCAAAATATTTGGATCTAAAAAAGGAAGTAACGGAAAAAAAAAACATTACAGTTTCTGTACCTTTCTTCTATCGCCCATCTCTCTCAAAACAAAAAAACGTCTCATATTTCTCTCTCTCCTCTAGCTTTCCTCTCTGCCTCTCCTTTCCTTTTTTCTCTTCGCCGTGAATGGCAACTCATGGGGCGGCTCAGCCTTCGACAAAGAAACGAAGCTTTCTCCTCCGTGATTTCTTTAAACTTTTCCGAGCAATCTCAAGAGTTTTGCCTCGTGAAAAGTCTAACCATATCCATAAGGCCAGTAACACGAACGAAAGCTCCGCACCAAATCCAAAGATCACGAAGAACAGATTTTCAACGTCTCTGATGATCCAAACGCGTTCCGTTTCCAGGTAATGATATTAAAATTTCACAAATATAATATAACTGTTTCAAAGTTTTGGGTAGATGAATGCAATATATTTTTGGATCTGTAATGGTTAGAGAACGTGAGAAGTTCTGAGAGGGGACTAGTTTAACCTACTCTTGTTCCTGGTCCGAAAAAGATTCATGTCACTGACAAACGTTGATCCATTTCTTAGGAATCAAAGCCGGTGGCTAACAAGGTGGAAGGTGCAAATTTTTGCAAGGTTCGTAGCTATAGATTCGACAACAGCGCGAGTTTCGTGGGGAGAAGGAAGCCGTCATCTCTTTCAAGAAGTTGTAGCCAGAACACGGCCACGACGAATCCGAATCTCACGATGCGGAGTTTGTCTTTTTTAGGGAGGAGCAACAGCAGCAGCAACAAGACGGATTCAAATGGATTTATGCCGACACTTATGAGATCGACGACCACGGTTCCAAGGAGCTTAGCAAACCCAATCTTATACTCGAGCTCGTCCGCAAAAGTGGCTAAACCTCAAGCAACGGAGAAGAAACTAAGCTGCACACTCGAGGAGCTATGCAACGGATGCACTAAGAAGATTAAGATCAAGAGAGATGTGATTACAACCTCAGGGTTTGCTTCTTTCACAAAAAAAAAAAAAAAAAAAACTCAACTTTGGATATACGAGTCCTTTTGAAAAACAAGACTAACTAAGATTTAACTTTGTTGTGTAGGCAACTGAGCGAGGAGGAAGAGACGGTGGAAATAAAAGTGAAACCAGGATGGAAAGGAGGAACCAAAGTAACATTTGAAGGAAAAGGAAACGAAGCAATGGGGAGTGTACCGGCTGATTTGACATTCGTGATAGTCGAGAAAGAGCATGGGGTGTTTAAAAGAGAAGGAGATGACCTTGAAATGGTGGTGGAAGTCTCTCTACTCGAAGCTCTAACGGGATTCGAGTTCTGTGTTGCCTTACCTGATGGTGACAACATGAGTTTGAAGATAAAAGATGTTATTCACCCTGGATATGTCACAGTGGTTCAAGGCAAAGGTATGCCAAATCCAAAGGAGGGAGGGAAGAAGAGAGGAGATTTGAGAGTTTGGTTTCGGACTAAGTTCCCACAACAACTTACAGATGATCAAAGGGCAGAGATTCAGAGCATTCTTCAAGAAGACTCTTCTTGATTGCGTTTGCTGATACAATCTTTCTTTCCCTTTTTTATTTAGGGGAGGCTTTTACAACATGGTTAGATAAAAAAAAAAATCCAAAGAGACTCTTTACTTTTGTCATCTAAGTTTGTAAACAACCAAGTTGAAAAGAAGAAACCACTTATTTATAGACTTTCAATATTCATCAACACCAAAACATACAACAAAAAACCCAATCGAAGAGAATGTGTGTGTAGTTGTTTTATCTTCAACCTTTTAAGATAAACCTAAAATGACTCTGAATATTTCGAGTATATTGCTGTTGACAAGCGCCTTTAACAATCTAAGCTTTCCTGTAGAGTAGGGTGGATACCTGATTGCTGCATCACCTATAAAGCTTTTGTAGAGAACAGCCTTCTTGTGACTAAAAGCATCAAATGAGAACTTACCATGGTAAGAACCCATTCCACTTTCACCGACTCCTCCGAATGGCAATGTGGGAACTGCAAGCTGCACAATGTCGGATATGTTTGGATGTTAATACATTATTATTATTATTATTATTATGATAATTAAACAATTGCTTGGATAGAGCGATTGTTTTTACATGAACAGCTATGTCGTTGACCACGATGCCTCCAGCAGAAACTGTCAAGGCAAATCTCTCTTTCAACTTCTGGTTTTGGGTAAACAAATATGCAGCAAGTGGCTTAGGTCGAGAACGAATCACGTCAAAACACTCTTCCAAGTTGTTGAGCTGTGCGGAACAAAATAGATCGTTAAATATGCCTTTTGAAACATAATCGAATGAAGCAGAGCCTTCATAGATTGACAAATGGTTCTTACCGTGATGATTGGAAGGAGAGGGCCAAATATTTCTTCACTCATTATCTGAGAATCTAATGGCACGTCGACCAAGATTGTTGGAGCAATTTTCCTGAAGGATGGAGAAAAGAGATTAACAAAAGGGAAATGATGTCATCCATCGTCAATATAAAGAGGAACTCACAGCTTGTCTCTGTTCTTTTGACCCCCATAGACGATTTTGTCAGAAACTTCCTTCTCCTCTAACATCTTAGACAGGCGATCAAAGTGATTCGAGTTTACAATTCGTGACATATCTTTGGACTCCATAGGGTTCTTCCCATAAAATGCCTCCAATTCTTGCTTCAGTGCATCAATCTTGGGCAGAGAAAAGATAAAGGTCAAATTAAAAACGTGCAGCAAAAATCAATCTTAAGTTTCTTCACCGTACCACTTTTGGAGAAAATTCTTTTGTTGTCAAGATGTAGTCTGGAGAAATGCATGCCTGTCCATTGTTGCAACCCCATTTGCCTGCAATTATCCGTTTGGCAGTAATCTTCGTAGCAAAAAGAAGAATAAAAATATATCACTTTCAGCCTCTAAACAAAGGAAATGCAACAATGCCTCTAGATAAACAAGTCAGAGGATGAATCTAGGAAAAGGAGTATTTTCAGTACTTTCAGATTGGTGTCTGAGTCTATAACAACAGGAGATTTTCCTCCAAGCTCCAGGACAACCGGTGTGAGATGTTTTGCAGCTGCCATCATTATGATACGCCCAATTCTAGAACTACCTAACCAAGCAAGAGTGGAACATTTTAGTCTCCTGAAATAATTCACTACAAGTGTGTTTCATATTAGACTTGGAAAGGAAACAGACTAAGCCAAACCTGTGTAGAATATTTTGTCCCACTTTTGCTCCAGTAGCAGAGTTGTTTCAGTGACAGCCCCTTCAACAACTCTCACTGCAGAAGAATCTAGATACTGTTCAAGTAACTTTGCAAGCAGAGAGGATGAAGCTGGAGCTAGTTCTGACGGCTTTAGGACAACAGCATTCCCAGCAGATATCGCACCAATAACAGGATCAATAGACAACACTTGCAAGAAACAAATTAACTGTAAGTGGCGTCAGAAGGAAGACATGTGAAATGGGTAAATTTGATTGTTTAAACATACGAAAGGGATAATTCCAGGCAGAGATTACAAGCACAACTCCAAGAGGCTCATACACAATTTCGGCTGATGCAGGAAAGGTTGTTAGAGAAGTCTTAGCCTGAAAGTAAAAAGAGTAATGATTAGTGGGTTTAAACAACAAGTTTGAAAAACCAAAACTCTGCATTCACCACCTTATCTGGTGCCATCCAGTCTTTTAACTGCTTAACAGCTAAGTTGATAGAGTTTCTCAACAGAGCAACCTGCATAATTAATTAACCATCAAGATCAAATAACTACCGAGTAGATAGCAGTAACCAAACAAACCAACACATGACAGGAATAGAAAGCTATCAACCTCACTGACAATTTCTGTTGGTAAACATTAAATGAGAAAAGGTCAGCTCTATGTCTGAAGGAACAAAACGTATTTGAAAACACGTGTAAATCCCAGAGAAAACTCAGGTTGGTAAGGTTGATTAAATTAATTGTTTTAAGGTCCACAAGTAGCATGAGCAACATTAAATGCGTATTGCTTTCAACAAACCTGACCAAATATCTTTTTCTCATTAGTATTGGTTCGTATTAAGCGGTACGGAACAAAGCGGTTTGACTGCAAACATATAGATATATGGTATATGTAAAGATTTTTGTTACTGTTAAATGTGGTGCGGTGGAGCCAAAGTCTATCTACAGAGTCTATGTTGATTCCCTATAACATTCAATTCTCTATTCATGCAGTGTCCAACTAGAAACATCATGGTCACACAACACAACACGGCACCGACCACAAGTATGATAATCGAACGAAATCTCTAGTTTGAAAATTTTAGATTCAATTTCTGATTATTAATAATTAAACAAAACTGCGAAATCATAAAAGCGTTTGACCTCATAGACGGAAGACTCGAGCTCAGGCTTGCCGAGATCGTCGTGGAGAGCGGAGACGATCTCAGGCTCGTGGTTATCGCAGATTAAGAGAAGCTTTTTAAGCTGAGTGACTCTCCACTCGTAGCCGCGAGTGACTCCGTCATCGAAGCTCCGACGAAGCTCCGTCACCAAATCGGTCGCATCGGCTGCTTGGAAGACCTTCACCATGACGTAGACGCTTACGTAAGCAAACACGGACAGAGATTGAGCTCGGATCCCAAGAGAAGCTGGATTGTCTTCTTTGACGTTTGATCCTGTATACTAAAAGAAAAAACGATATATGATTTGATTTTTCTTTATATGAAAAAAGCATGCGTTTCGATATTTAACTTTATCCCATGTTTGTATGAAAAAGACATTTCGTTTTAAAAAGTATTTCAAAGACGTCAAAAATAAGATTAAAAAAGAAAGAAATATATACTATAATGTTGTTTGTGCGTATACGTGTGAGTGACGGTGGACAGAAGAGAAAGGCGTGTGGGTTTTACTCGCGGAGCATAAGCGAACTCGCAACTCACGTGTGATTGCGTTTCTTGCACGTGCAAAATGAAGCGCGTGTATTGGTTGTTGGGTTCGGTGTAGACTACAATTTTGGTATATTTGGATATTACTCACTCCAATGATCATTCGTATTGGTGGAGGTTGAGCTACCCACTTGCTTCCTGAGTCAAGGGTGGTTTATCCTCCCACCCCGGTTCGGCTTGGTTTTAATGTAAGTGGTTAGGTGTGGTTGATTTGAACGAGTGATAATTAAACGTTAATGAAACAGTAATAAAAAAGTTAAGAGAAATTTGTCCAAAAAAAAGCTAGTGGAAAAAATTGTCCAAAAAAACAAGTTAGAGAAATTCTACAGGATGATCGTAAAACAGTTTTTATTACAGATATAACTCTAAGAGGTGAAGATGACCAAAAGAAAATTCACTAAAGGGTAAATAGATACTTTCTACCCCTAGGGTTGATTAAATAAATAAATATTAAAATTTTAGGATTTAAAAGTAAAAGATTGAAAATAATTTTTTTTTTTGAAAAAGTTCAAATTCAAAAACGTATTATTCATAAATAACAAAATGATTTTATTTTATTTTAATTATTTAAATAATTATGTACATTTAAATATCTATAAAGTAAATGTCATCTTTAATGAAACTTTTTTTGATTATTTTTCTCTTTATGAGCTCTTTTGGTGAAAATCATATTTTAAGATCATCTCAGAGAATTACCTTAAACATTAAATCAAATTCATAATAATGGTCCTCACAATAATCGTGGTGAAAATAATTACATGTATGGTAAGCCTGAGTGACTAAATGATCTCCTTGTTGATAAAATCCACTTCTTTACCAGCTTTCTCTTTCCTCTTTCTCGTAGCTGAAAGCGATCAGGGTTCTTCCTTTCTTTTTCATCAGATGAGAACTCTTCCTTCTCTCTTCTCTACTTGCTTATCTTTTTTTCTCGATGGACAAGGTTAAGAGAAGGAAAAAAACTAGGCGTGGACTTCTTCAAGCCTTCATCTTCGATTCACGTTTTACAATTGATGGTATTCATTCAAAAGATTCCACTCCCATTGTTCCTCTATTGGTTCCTGCAAGTAGTAGCCATAAACCTTCCTCTTAAGCTCCTATTGCAGATCTGGCGGCCTTAACTTCAAATCCGACTTCACACCCAATCTAGGCTCTACATTCCTCTGCCTCACTTTCTCCAGTCACGATGTATATTCCCTCTCCGCCACTTAAAGTCGTTGAAGTTTTCATCATCCAGCCCGGTTGAGCAAACTGACATCAGGCCTCTGGACAACTCCAAGGCATGCGAGCACTGCCTGCTCAGTCTATGGAGTGTAAGAATATTTTATATTCTATATGACCTATGTATCTATTGGTTTAGTACAAAGTTCAAGTTCATATTAAAATTTTATATTCTAATATAAAAGACGATACTGTGATGGATCGGTTTCGATAAAAGAATTAGAATATGGGTGTATTGATAACCCTCCTACTTAATTTACCTTAATAATAAATGTCATTTCTCTATAATCATATATATAAATATTAATAGTAGTGGTTAAGACAAGAGGGTATGAAGTGTGATGTTTCTTCACCGAATAGTTACCAAGACAATAAATATATATTTGGCCACACTTCTTCTGGTTTTACGTGAGTAAGAAAGAGAGAGTTACTTCTCTTAGAAAGACACCACAATAATATCATTGGTTAAGAGAATGAGTGAAAGGATTAGGATTTCTTGTCCATCAAAGAAATCACTAAAGAGAAGGTTAAAGGGGAGAAGATCAACATGAGGATTGATCCAAATACGAATGAATTAAGGTTAGTGTTTCTTCTTTCTTCTCTCGAAAGTATTAGGGTTGAATTAATCTAAACTAGAATATGGTCTTGGGTGTAGATTTCATAACTGAAATCATAAAATTAATTAACATGTGGTATCAGAGCCAATTTAGATTTAATTAATTCACTGTAATTAGTTCTCATGGGTTCATGAACATACATGGGTTAATCCATTTTAAAGAGTGTTCATGATCCATGTAATAGTAACGTAAGTTCTCGTATATCGTACGGCATGGTAAACATATGTATCGGTTTAAGTACATTGGATCATGTTTGAGAACGAGTGCTTAATTATATGGATCAAGCCACTGACCTTTTCTTAAATAAGTGACGTTCTAAAAAGGGATGGTACTATGTTTCGTATCATTAAGGGCGTAATAGTATCACTAAGAGAATGCATAGCAGAAATGATAGTGGGTTGAAAAAGTATAATTAAGTAATCGTACGATTCATAACCGTACATTTATGATAAAAGATCAATCACTAGAACTGTTCATAGTGGCATGTCGAAATTGATAAAGGATCAATTGTGCGTTGTCGCTGCCATGATATAAGTGATTTTTTTTTTAATTAAGAACATGACACTGGTTTAAAGATTTGAGAGCGACAACTGCCATAAAAGAAAGAAAATAATGTTGTTACTGCGGTTATTGTCGTAATATGAAAGAGTCACCATTAAGTTTGCAACTTTGCGATGATAAGGAGTATTTGTTTAATAGTGTCAACGTGAAATCTGGGTTTCACGATAACAAATATAAGTTACATGCATGATTAAGGGATTTTGTGTAGTGCCGTTACAAAAGGATTGATTAGAATTAATTATTTTACTTAATTAGTTACGGCAACATAAATTGCTGGTTGTGTGGATTCATGAATGTCAATGAATACATAAGTTTGAGTGAAATAATTGATTCATTATGGTTTAAAATTCTGGACGTGTTAACGGTTACTACACAAATGTATGAAAATGAACAAGTGTTCCATACAGTTTCAGGGACACAAATAAGCTATATAATATTTTATTAATTTAAAATATTGTATATATAAAAGTTGTAATTTTAAAAAAATGCTTTCGCTGCATTTTATTAATAGGTAACTTGTGTTATAAAATATTAACACAATATAGAAATTATGTTATAAAATATAACATAATATTAGGAGAAATTCTCCTATTAATCTTTTAATGTTCGTATAGTTTATGACATGTTTGTCACCAAAGTGATCTTGTTATTTACTTACAAATATTAAAATTAATAGTAGTATGATTGATCATGATAAAAAAAAAGACGCTAAATGACATTAAAGTTCTAGTGATCAATTATTTTATTTTTTATATTCTTGGAGATCACCCAAAGGTGGATCATTGAATATAGTTAATAATATGAAAAGAACTAGTCATTTTTTACTATAGTCGGTAGTATATATACCCAAAGGTAATATACCATTTGACTTGAGTTTTAAATGATTAGTTATTAAAGTGTATTTTGGCGTCACTGAAAGTGTTTGTGTTTAAGTATTGCCCAAAGGTTGCTTAAATACAAACGCGAAAGTTTATACCAAGTTTAGAATCTGAAGTAAAGTTTCAAAGTAGTAAAGGGTAAGCATGTATTAAAGCTTGCAGCTTCAGCAAATGTATTTTCATTTTCTAACTCTGTCGAAAAGTTCAATGGTCTCAATTTCGCGAGTGGTCTGAAAAGATCTGGTTCACACTGGGTGTGATGACATTAGATTTCGCCATAGTAATTGATGTGGGGCCCTCAGCCATTATGGAAGATAGCTCATAATATATATATATTTTTTTTTAAAACAAAAATATGTGTAAGAGATAAGATCAATCTAATAGGCTGAGTTTGAACGTAATGAGGTTGATGACGGTAGAAAGGGTTAAGTCATCGATGTCTAAGACAGAAAATAAGAAGGAATTTATAGAGTATATTTAAGTAGTGCTCATAGTCGGATTTGGTTGTAAGTCAGATGTAGGAAGTCTCATAAATGAGCTAACTATGAAAATGTTTGACTGGTCCCATCCAATCCGTGATCATGTGACTCACATGTCTAATCTGGCTGTAAAGTTAAAGACCTTAGGAAATGGAATGTTTCTTTTGCAATAAAACGAGACTCTTCAAGTTGGATTGTCCTAAAAGAAAGGGTTGTTTCGATAACAAAGTAAACATTAAAGTCTTGTTTGCTATGAAAGGAGTCTTATTGAAATTTCTAGTAATACTTGGTGGTTGAAATTAGAGGCACTAATCATAGCACATCTAATGAAAGATCGGTTTCTTGTGGCATCAAAGACTAGGTCACATTTCCAAAGGAAGAATGAGGTTGGTGAAGAGTGAAATTCCTCCTCAATTGGATTTTAATGACCTACATGTATGTATAGACTGCATTAAAGGAAAGCAGACTAAACATACTGTAAAGAAACCAGCCACAAGAAGCACTCAGTTTCTTAGGTTAATACACACCGATATATGTGTCCCTTTCGATGCTCCTTCATGAAGCGGTGAAAAGGACCTCATCACCTTTATTGATGATTACTCATAGTATGTATATACTTATCTACTGCATGAAAGGTCTAAGTTTGTGGATGTGCTAAAGGTGTTCACTGATAAGATGGAAAGACGGCTAGATTAGTAAAAGTAGTGAGATCTGATAGAGGAGGTGAGCTCTATGGAAAGTTACTTCAAAGTAGAGGCATTGTGCACAATACAGTATGCTTAATACTCCTAGAAGAATGGTGTAGTAGAGAGGTGGAATCGTACTATAATAGAGATGGTTAGAAGCATGTTATGTAATTTCTCTTTACCTCTTTCTTTGTGGATATATGCATTAAAATTGCAACGTATGTGCTGAACCAGGTTTCTAGTTAGACAGTTCCTAAGATCCCTTATGAACTGTGAACGGAAGGAAACCTAGTTTGAAGTATTTACGTGTAACGGGTTGCTCATCATAAATAAAGCTATATATCCCACATGAAAAGAAACTTGATCATATGACTGCCATATGGCTATCCTGAAAGAATCAAAGGAGAAGAAATTTTATTGTTCTAACCATAGTACGATATTAGTTGAATCGGGTAATGCTACGTTCATTGAGAATGGTGAAACTAGTGGGAGTAGTGAACTACGAAGGGTGGACATTAATGATTTGGGGTTGAAGTTCCTTCACCTGAAGTTGCATCTGAGGTAGTTGTTTCTACACAATAGAACAACATAAGGGTGCACCGATACCACTAGCTAAAATATATAGTCAATGATCATGTTGCAATTCAAGTAAAGAATAGTGAACCATAAGTAATTTTAAAAGCGATCTGAAAGGAAAAGCAGATCTGCCATATCAAATAACTGTGGCTGCTATTGAAAGTGAATGTGCCTTAAAGATTTATGAAGACCTGATCTCATTCAAAAAGCCATGGAAAGTGACAATTCTGGAAAAGTCTTAATGCCGCAAATAGATAAGATATAAGGGTGATAGAGTTTGGTACTTAGTAGAGTTTCCTAATGATTTCAAAACCGTTGATTGTAAATGGATCTTTAAGACTAAACATAACTCGAAAGGTAATATTGAAAGATATAAGGCTCGCCTTGTTGCTAAAAGTTTCACCCAGAAAAGATGGCATTAACTATAAAGAGATATTCTCTACAGTTTAAAATAAGGATTCTCTTAGAATTGTTTTGGCTTAGGTGGCTCATTATGATCTTGAGTTTCACTAGATAGATATTTGACCGCCTTTCTGAAAGTAGAGCTTGAGGAAGTAGTATATATGACCAACATGAAATTTTCATGGCCGCGTGAAAAGAAAATATGGTGTGTAAGCTGAGAAAGTCAATATATGGACTAAAACAAGCTTCCGGCAATGGTATTTGAAGTTTAATGATATCATCACGACGTATGGTTTTGTAGAGCTCATCGTAGATCAATGTATCTACATTAAGATCAGTGGGAGCTTATTATTGATGTTAGTCTTATATGTTGATGTAATTATGCTTGCTGAAAATAACAAAGGCATGTTACATGATGTAAAGTAGTATCTCTCTAAGAACTTTGAAATGAAAGATATGGGTGAGACGTCTTACGTAATTGAAATAGAAATATTTTCGAGATAGATCACAAGGATTGTTGAGTTTGTCTCAGAAAGGACATATCAGTAAGATCTTAGAGATATATAAAATAGAAAAATGCTCCGTAGGAATAGCTCCAATTCAAAAGGGAAATACGTTTAGTAAAATTTAATGTCTTAAAAATGAATAGGAGCGTAAAGAAATAAAAAGATTTCCTTAGACATTAGTGGTTGGGAGTTTGAATGTATTCAGCTTGATATCAGTTTTGATATTGGAAACTTGGGCCGATATGAAAGTAATCCCAGAATGAACCACTGGAATGCTGCAAAGAAAAGTCCTCTGGTACTTGCAAGGCACAAACGAGAACATGCTTACATAAAAGAGATCCAATCAATTAAAGGTCATAGGATTTTCAGATTCAAATAAAGTCGGATGCGTTGATGGTAAAAATCAACGTTTAGGTATTGTTCTATTATTTGTGGGAACAATTTAAAGGAAAGTGGAAAGTAGTCTGTCATTGCTACTTCCACTATTAAGGTTGAATTGTGGTATGCTTTGAAGCCACAATTCATGTATGGAGCCTGCAGAAATTTATCTCAGGGCTTTGGATTGTCGACACTAACGCCAAACCGCTGAGAGATTATGGTGATAATTTCGCAGTTGTCTTCTTTTGAAAGGATGACAAGTGTTGGAAGGGTGCTAAGCACATTAAGTTAGAGTACTTGTCTATTAAAGAAGAAGTTCAGAAACATAGAGTGTCATTTGAGCACATAAGAAAGGATATAATGATAGCGGATCCGCAAACTAAAGGTTTACCACCCAAGGCGTTCAACGGCCGTTTAGAGCGTATGGGTATTACAGATAAAGTCTTGCTATTATATTTATGGAATGCTCATTAAGTATTTGACACCTAGGAATTCACTTAAAGTTAAGTTTCTGATTTATTAGATATGTTATCATTAAAGTATGTGTACACATTTATGGTTCAACGATAACATATAGTAAAGTTTTGAGAATATAAATTATTCTCATGTAAGGATAATATAAAGTTAGAATTGATTTTTGATACATGGAAGGGACTATGCCGGCTAAATGACATACAACCGCCATGATCCGATCATTTCTAATTTTAGTAAAGATCAAAGTTAACTTGAAGTAAAAGTGCACATTATAGTTATTAAACCCTTAAGACAACACAAAGGTCAAGTGGGAGAATGTAAGAATATTTTATATTCTATATGACCTATGTGTCTATTGGTTTAATACAAAGTTCAAGTTCATATTAAAATTTTATATTCTAATATAAAAGACGATACTGTGATGGATCGGTTTCGATAAAAGAATTAGAATATGGGTGTATTGATAACCCTCCTACTTTACCTTAATTATAAATGTCATTTCTCTATAATCATATATATAAATATTAATAGTAGTGGTTAAGACAAGAGGGTATGAAGTGTGATGTCTCTTCACCGAAGAGTTACCAAGACAATAAATATATATTTGGCCACACTTCTTCTGGTCTTACGTGAGTAAGAAAGAGAGAGTTACTTCTCTTAGAAAGACACCACAATAATATCATTGGTTAAGAGAATGAGTGAAAGGATTAGGATTTCTTGTCCATCAAAGAAATCACTAAAGAGAAGGTTAAAGGGGAGAAGATCAACATGAGGATTGATCCAAATACGAATGAATTAAGGTTAGTGTTTCTTCTTTCTTCTCTCGAAAGTATTAGGGTTGAATTAATCTAAACTAGAATATGGTCTTGGGTGTAGATTTCATAACTGAAATCATAAAATTAATTAACATGGAGACCCCACGGTCTTCATCTACGAGTTAGCTTGCAAGCATCATCCAACGCTATGCGCAGTTAGAAGAGCTTAACACTCCTTCTCAGCACATTTCATTTGCTCCCTTTGTCCTCATTCTGGATGAAAACATTGCTGAAGCGAAAGAAGAGTTCAAGGAGTTTTTGTTTGCCCGATTCAGTGGCGATGTTCCTCCCAAAGGAAGAATCATTTGAGCTGTAAATGCTATTTGGGGTTGCTTAGGTTCCATGATATTTGTTCATGAAATTGGTAATGGTTGCTCTCTTTTAAAGGTCTCAAATGTGAGAACAAGAGAGGTTATACTCAGTAGACCAACATGGATGATAGCTGGGTAATCAGTGGCGGATCTAGCCGAGAAGTTCACCCGGGGCAAACAATTAATAATCATTAATAACATTTGCATTATATATTCTATAGAAATATTTTCTATCAACTTTATAAGTGTATTATACAGATCCATTGTAGGGAAAAAATCTTATATAAAAAAACAAAAAAAACGGAAATTATAAATAGAAAAAGACAGGTTTTTCATGACATGACAAATACAAGTACATATTTTAAGATCATACAATGTTTTCTTCTAAAATATTGTTTTTTTTCTCATTCATAGTATGGATTAATAATTATATATGAAAAAGTAAAATAAAAATAATATTTTTTTATTGTCATTGCATGTATTACGATAAAGTAAAGAAAACTAGTTATTATAACATATTAAATAAATAGATATTTATTTTCTGTTATAAAAATACTTATTAGCAACAAGTTGATTTTATTAAGTTCAAAAAATAAATTGATTTTATTTATATAAAACGGAAACACTGATTTAATGTTCGCAAATCAAATATGGAAACATAATAATGCTAAAAGAAATATAATAAATGACCTTGTAAGAAAATGAAAATAATAGATATTTTGAAATGAGCTTTGAGAATAGATTTTGTTAGGGTGTCAGAAAGTATTTTTGAACGGGGCAACTGAAATATATAATTATCATTTAATGGAAAGTTTTAAATTTCATGGGGGGCAACTGCCCCATACTTACCTTAAGTAGATCCGCCCCAGCCTGGGAGTCCTATGTTCATCGCTCCTTGGTCATCGAACTTCTCTTATGAAGATCCTCAGCTCACCACTACAATAGGCCTGGTCAAACTTCGCGGGTACCTTATGTATTGTTCAGTAGAGAGAGAGTCTCAGTAGACCGGGCGTAAAGAAAAATTTGAACTTACAAAACTTTGGGTAAGAGTCAATCTCCTCTCTGAGTTGCCAAGCATAATCATCTAAGAATTTTAATGGTCATGAAACGGAAATATCAGTCTCCTATCCTTGGTTACCCCCGGAAGTGCGCTCATTTCCCTAGAACTACAACAATTAAAAAACCTATGGATTCAAAGAATACTCATTCTACTCGATGAAACACATGTCGCTCTAGGAGCTGTGAGTCCAAAGGAAAATGCTAAGTTCCAACCTTCATGTTCTGAATCAATAAATACCACATATAAAGTTGGTTTGGTTCTAGTTGAGTTTGATAAAGATCCAATGAACGTTGCCATAAGTCGAGTGCAACCTCCTTTTGGCAATGGTTTGGTTCTAGTTGAAGTGATATCACTCAAATTACCTTAAGGAGTGATTTTTACTCTTTCAAATAAGAGGTCGAGTTGTAGTACTTAGGGATCAAATTCAAAAGGATCTGGGGGACACAAAAGATCTTAAACAGTTTATGATTAAGCTAGGTAAATTATAGAAATGGTAAAATTTCAAGCAGTGGTGAACAAGACAGTTGTTCGGTTGGTTTTGAGGTTTTGTAAATAATATGAGAAAGCGTTAGACTTAGGATTTCTATTCATGTAATCAGAATTATAATAGCATAGAAGATAAGGTTGTATACTGGATATTCTAGAACTCAAACTAAGTAATATTCTATCAACTTCGTTTGTTTAGAATATATATTGTCTGGATCCCAGATCTCAATTGTCGTTTGTTGCCATGGGGAAAATGTCGATCGATACTATCGATGGATAGTCGATTGATACACCTTTCAGAACGTCAATCGATACACATATAGGGTTAAATATCGGTAAAATATGGGTAAAATCCATGGTATATCACACCTAAATACCATGGCTAAATATGGGTAAAATCCATAGTATATCACACCCTAGACTTACCATTTTGCTTGTCCTCAAGCAAAACAAAGAGTAGTCTTTGCAAATGAGGTTTTTAAAACAGCAGAGACTCACACAATTTAAAAACTCATATCATCACCTCTACAATGTTGCAAGCCACATCAAATCAATTCTAATTTCAGAGGTATCTTATATACCATATCCTAGCTTAGCAACCAAATCTATCTAACCATCAATTTAGCTAATAGTGTCTGACTCACCCCTCTATTGATCTCATTTAATACATATATAAAAGGTGTAGGTTTTACCTTGGGTGTATCGATCAAAAGACACATGAAATCTTACTTAAACAAGTTTCTGAATACACAAGTAGTCTTTTCTAGTTCCTTTCCTCTCTCTCTCTTCTCACTTCCCTCAGTCAATGTCTCCCTTTTTAAAGGGTATCATTTTATTTTTTTAATTGACTGAGATATTTGGACAGGTTTCCATGAATCAAACTCAAATAGTTGTAGCCACCAGATCCTGTTCACTTCTTTTTGACATTTATCTCTTTTTAGAATTTTGTGAATCAAGCCTTAATGGTTGTAGCCACCAAGTCATGTTCTAATCCTTTTTAAAACTGAAGGGGAGAGAAAGGAAAACTAGATCCATACAGACTTTTACCTTCCAGACTTGAAGGAGGAATCCGATCTAAGGTATACCAAGCCCCAATACAAGCAGATTAAGCTCAGTTAGGTTGGAGATCAGTTTTGGTTCCTTCAAACATTCTCAGCAAGTGTGGATAATTGGTAGGTGATCCACTTTAGTATCTCTAATACATTTTGCAGTCAATAAATCTAAGAGTGGTGCTAGAGAGTGGTTAGATAATAAGTGAAATTGTAAAGTTCATTATCCCCTTCTTGACTCAATAAAAACTTTTTTGAAAAACATTTTGTAAAACTCATAAAGTAAATTAGATATCAGTAAACCTCCTCCCATAATTAAATTAAACCGTCCCAGTGTGTATTTGTTCGAAGGTTGGTGAGAAATAAATCATAAGTACACTATGTAACAAGGTAGAACGATATACCTTCCCGCTGATGGTTGATGTCGATCGACACAATTAAGTGGCTATCGATCTGTGCTGGTGTAGATTTGTCAATCGATGTCGACCTGGTCTCATTTGTCGATAGGCTGGACAATTTTCTCCTTGGGTCTCATTTTTTGGTTATATTTTATTTTTATTTTTATTTTTTTTGACCTGCAATAAATTAAATGCAAAAATCAATAATAGATCCAGAATAAAAGTAAGTAAAATTACCTAATAGTGGGTTGCCTCCCACTCAACGCTTTGTTATATTCATTTAGCTTGACTTTGGAAGTAGGTTGGCTAGTAAGGAGGTGGATGACTACTTATTAGGAAACAAGTGTCTACATCTTCCTCACTCATCTGAAACCATGTAGCAATGAATCTTCTTATGGATTCATCTCCTATGGTCCACTTATTTTTCAGTATCTCCTTATCAACCTCATTGACATGCATCCTTTTCTGAAGGTTATTGATGTTGTGCTGGTGCATTCCAAGTCTGGCCTGAGTTGTTTCGTCAAGGTCCTCTAATCTCTGGGAAAAGTCTTCCCACATCAATTATTGAGAAAAATTAATCTCATCAAGCTTGTCCTCTAACAACTTCAGATTTCATTTTGTCTCCGAATTACGTCCATCTCCTCTTTCAGCTCATCCATGCGTGTAGTCAGCCTGTCAATGTTGTCGTTAAGTGGGTAGTAGACATCATCAAGCCTCTTGTAGTTATCATACAGTGACATCTCTTGGGGTCTGTAGATCCCGTGTACAATGTCATCAATATCTGCTCTTCTGTAGCTTCTTAGCCTTGGCAAGATTCTGGTGAACTTCTCTGCATGGTATGGTAGACAGATACGAGTTTGTACATGCATTGTATCTCTTTCCAGAATGTCTATAATGTCTTCCCTAGACACATGAATGATTCTTCCATCAGGCGCTCGTGCATATCCATGCTCGTCTATGTATATGCCGTACCCAACTCTTTTTCACACTGGAATAATCTTTTGCAGTCAGAATCATAAGCTCTATGTCCAAACTCGAAGCGACCATCGATCGATGGTTGACCTGTCCTATCGATCGATGTTGATTCATCCGCTCTAGCGTGTGGCTATGTTTCGTGATGAGTATCGATCGATATATAGTTGTTCCCGTAGATCGATGTTTCCCCTATGGTCTTATGGGAACTCGTGAGAAATCATGCTTCATCCATGGCAAGACCACAATACTCAATAACCTCTTCTTCTATGTAGTCCTCATCGTACTCATCTGGCTCCATTGCGCTCATCTTCCTCTTTGAAGGTCAGGAATGTTTTGGACATAAGTGACGATTTTGGAGCATTTTGGAGATATTTGGAGCAAGCACCCGAGATGACCATCGAGATCGACAATCAGTCGATATTGGAGAGAAAGAATCGATCGAAACACAAGTCATGGTGTCGATCGATAGCGAAGCGCGCAGGAAGCCTGTTTGGTCACAGCCGAGTTAAAGCCCAAGATTTCACTATTTTACAAGATTGCCCCTGATTAGTTTTTAACCTAATTATATAAGCTTTGCCGCCATGTTTGAGGCAAAGTGTGCTTTCTTTGTGTTTCATTGTTTTATTGATAGATAGGAGAGAAGATCCAAAGTTATAATTGGTGATTTGAACTCCATTGATATCTATTTCATCTATCTATGAAGTTTTTATACTTAACTATTGTTATGAATTGCTTAGCCATGTCTGAGTAGTTCTCTTGTTAGATTTTAGGGTTTAAATAGGTTAGGAGGGATTAGCCCCAACTATAGATTGCTGAGTTGTGATAATCATCTTTAGAATTGTTCATTAATGCATGTGTCTAGATTAGCTTACCTAGAACTTGCCCTAGTATTGATTGATAAAAGCCATAGCTAATTCTCATCCTGAAAACTTTCTACTTGAACTTTGTTTCTTGCTATGAGCAAGGCGATAGCTGATCTAGTGAGCTTAGTAAGCATTCATTCAACTTGCGCATAAAGCTTGACTAGAACGCGACGATACGCCCATTGGAATATCGATCGACACTTTTGTTGGGGAAAAATATCCCGGTATTATTTCCTCCGACCTCCAGGCAGGACCCAGACCCTCGGGTCCCCGATAAGGGAACGCTCCAGGTCCCCGTTAGAAGGAACCCTGAGTTCGGTCCCTGGAACCAAGCTCCCGTCCAAGAAATGGAAAACTTCCGATAAAGGAGAACCGTCCATATTTCCGAATATGGAAGAGTTTAACCTAATGGAACCGACTCCTAGACGACTATATAAGAGCTACTAAATCCCTAATGAAGAGGATCGACTTCAATTTGCTATTTGTTTACAAAACCTCAAAACCAATCAACCGAACAACTGCCAAGTTCACCACTGCAATTTGCTATTTCCATAACTGACCAAGCTTAATTATAAACTGTGTAAGATCTTTTGTGTGTCTCAGCTCCTTATAGATTCGATCCCTAAGAACTACAACTCGACCTTTTATTTGAGAGATTACAAATCACTTAAGGTAATTTGAGTGATATCAAATTTAGCGCCGTTGCCGGGGAGCTTTGATCACCATTAAATCTTATCTAGGAAGTTTTAAGTCTAGGTTTTTATGTTACTCAAAAACTGATAAATTTTTTTCCTTAACTTCTTTCAGGTGCATGCCCAACAGTAACAGAAGCAACAAAGAAAAATCATTGTTTTTCACAGACTCTGCACTCTTGGAACACACGATCCGCAAAGAAAAGAGATCAACATCGATCGACAACAACATCCATTCGTCGGCCGACTCTTCTCGGCAAACATCGACCAATACTCCTAATCTGTCAAACGACAGTTGTGAGCTACCGCCGATCGACACTTCAACCCGAACCTTGATCGACATCCATCCGCGAGACATGGTTGCTACACTAATCCTAGAGAGGGATGAGAATGGAGACTTGCATGACCATGAAGGTCATCTGCGTATTGCAGCAGGTCAGCGATTAGATGATCAGAGGGATGTAATTCCTGATCAAGATGATGATATCGCTGCAGCTATTCAAGATGTAGACGATGCTGCTAAACCCAAAATGTTGGCAAACTACAATCGTCTAGATCAGTATTACGCCAACATATCCGCTATTCGTCCTCCTGCCATTCAGAGGACAGATTTCGAGCTGAAACCCCATCACTTTACACTTGTGGCACAAACACCCTACTGTGGTTTGTCACACATTCATCCTATGGACCAACGGGAGCGGTTCGAGGATCTGGTTTCTGAAATTAAAGCTAATAGAGTCCCTGACGACTTATCTTTTCTACAAGCTCTTCAAGTACTCACTGGCTGGAGAAGCTTCGCGCTGGCTTAAGCAGTTACCACCAAGATCTCTCACATCCTGGGATGACATCAAGAATGTGTTCCTGCGTAACTTCTTTCATGAGTCGCAAGCTGAGGACGTAAGGAGAAAGATTGCTACATTCACTCAGGATCCTACAGAGTCATTTAAAATCTCATGGATCATATTCAAGTCCTATCAGAGAGAATGTCCACACCATGTATTTAATGAAGTGCAGGTGCTCAACACTTTCTTCAGCGGTATCACGCTGGCATATCAGAGGGCTCTGGACACAGCTAGTGATAGGTACTTCACCACTAGGAATCCAGAAAAGGCTGTGAGATTGATTGAGAACTTGGCGTCTAGCAATAGCACCAAGAACACTGATTTTGAGAGGAGAAAATCGGCCACCCTAGGAAAGGAGGAGTTGGACAATGTTAAGCTTAAGCTGGATAGTGTTCACAAGGTTCTCAAGGAGAAAGTTAGCTTTGCAGAGGATATGGAAGCTGTAAAAATCAATAGTGATGGAGATTTAGAAGAGGATGTGCATTTAATTAGTACTAGTTTTCAGAATCAGAAACATGAGAATCAGAGTGGATACAAAAACTCCTATGGTAATGAACAGAGGAGTAATTTCAACCAGAATTCACAGTTCCAGAAACCCTACAGCAACAACTTCAACAACAGAAACCACATGAACTATGGAAATTCTTCCTACCAGAACGTGCCACCACATACTCGAGAGGGCAAGATAGAAGCAATAATTGATCAAGTTCTTTAGGGTTAGTAGAAGCTTATGGTGAATGTCAATGGGAAGATATATGTTGTCTACACTGAGTTGAATGCAAAGTTTGAGACTCTGAACGCACATGTGAAGAAGTTGGAGGCACAAGTGGTTTAGACAGAAGAATCTGCTAAGAAGCAAGAAACTATCATCAAGGGCAATGAAGCACTGAAGAACCACGTGAATGCAATCATAGATGATGATTTATGGCAAGTGATTAAGGAGGAGATGCTTCAGGAGGGAGAATTCGATGTTGAAAGCTCCATGAGCTTCGGTGGTTAACATTGGTGTCAACCGACACCAAGAGATGAACATCGATTGATGGAATTGGATGGACACCGATCGACACCGGATGTTCAGGATCGCTGGAGTCAGTTGCATCATGCTAGACGGTCAGGATCATGACCCATGACAAGTTTGCAGCACCCACATCCACCCAAACTCTTACATGCATGTACACATCAGTCGGCAGAGTGAGAAATTCACCGATCGACAGAAACATTCAACCGGCTATCGACAATCAACCTCAGTCATCGATCGACGAGCACCTATCTGCTATCGAGTGCAACTACCCAAGATAAATGTAGCACAACTGAATGCACTCAGAATCTCATCCCAACCTCAGAGACACCAATAGATAACATCAGTGAGCAATCTGAAGATGCAGCAGCGCCTATGCAAGTTGATCAGGCTACTATGGGAAGAACCTTGAGGAAGAGGAAGGAAAAAGTTCCCAAGCATCTGAAGAAAGGAGCTAATGATAAGGAGATGGAAAGTTTCAAAAAGAGGATTCTAAGGATCCCATTAGATAAGCCACTTGAGGAGGCTTATTTTATCCACATGTTGTGGATGTTCTTAACATAGACCAAGGAAACTGAAGAAGACATAAGGAGAATGTTCCACCAGGTGAGAGAGAAGATAAGACAGAGGATTACACTGAAGAAGAAGAGTGATACTAAAAAATTTCTAGTACCCTGCTTGATAGGATGCATTGACTACCCTAGTGCACTCTGCGACATAGGATCTTCAGTCAGCACTCTATCTAAGGTGATGGCAGACCATCTAGGTCTGAAGATAGAGCTTTCAAAGGATTCATTCACTTTTGTCGATTGTTCTCAGAGGAACTCATGAGGATTCATCAGAAAACTTGAGGTGCAGATTGGTAATGCCCTAGTTCCA
Organism: Brassica napus; assembly: GCF_020379485.1. Lineage (NCBI taxonomy): Eukaryota > Viridiplantae > Streptophyta > Magnoliopsida > Brassicales > Brassicaceae > Brassica > Brassica napus. The sequence goes on along the minus strand of NW_026014006.1, from coordinate 34,031 downwards.
GTAGACTTCCATGTCCTGGACATCAATCTCAACTGGAATTCTTCTCTACTACTTAGGAGAGCCTTCATGGCTATTGTAGGAGCAGTATGCGACATGCAGACCAACAAGCTGTGCCTGACACTCATAGACCCTACCGTCTAATATGATCTGGTGAGAGTTGTCAAGAAACAGACGGGCTACAAGGAGATTGGAGACAACCCAGAATTCATTGCAGCTTGCCACTGCAATCATGAAGCTGATGAGGAATCGAAGATTGAAGCATCGATCGCCACTAAACATGAGCTATCGATCAACGAAAAGTTTGTAGGAACGATCGACAATGACCATGCAAATGAGATAAACGATTTTCTAGAAGGATCTATCAACAGTTGGGAGAATGATTACTACCAACCTTGCTTTGCTGTTAACACTGCTACCCCTTCAAAGATGAAGATGAGCGCAATGGAACGTGATGAGTATGATGACGGCTACAAAGAAGAAGCAACTATTGAGTACAGTGGCTTTGCCATGGAAGAAACAAGAGTTCTCAGGGGTTCCCATGATACCAGAGGGGAAACATCGATCGACGGAGACATCACGATATCGATTGATACTCATCACGGAACAGAGGCAGATGCTAGAGCAAAAGATTCGGCATCGATCGGCAGGAGAGGTCAGCCATCGATCGACAAATGCTACAAGTTTGGACAGAGACCTACGATTCCGAAAGAAAAAGATTATTCCATTGGGAAAAGAAAGATGAATGTGATGTATACAGAGACGAGCATGGATTTGCACGAGCACCAGATGGAAGAATCATTTATGTGTCAAGAGAAGACATCAATATTCTGGAGAGAGCTACAATGTATGAGGAGGCTAGTATTTGTCTACCAGAGCATGCAGAGAAATTCACCAGAATCTTGCCAAGTCTGAGAAGCTACAGCAGAGCAGATATTGATGATTTGTACATGGTATCTATAGAGCCCAGGAGATGTCATTAGATGATACCTACATGAGGCTCGATGATGTCTACTACCCACTTAATGACAGCATTGATAGGCTGAGTGGGAGGCAACTCACTATTAGGTAATTTTACTTAATTTTATTTCAAAATTGTTACTTATTTTCGCATTTAAATTATTGCAGGTTAAAAGAAAACCAAAACGAAACCCGAGGAGACGATTTCCCCATCTATCGACAGATGAGGCCAGGTTGACATCGATCGACATTACCACACCAGAATCGACCGACGCGCACTAACACATCAGCGAGCAGGTATATCGTTCTACCTTGTTACATTATGCACTTATGATTTATTTCCCACCAAAATCCGACTAGATACACACTGGGGACAGTGCAATATAAGTATGGGGGGAGGTTTACTAATATCTAGTTTATTGTATGAGTTTTACAAAATGTTTTTCAAATTTTTTTATTGAGAAGAAAACGATAATGAACTTTTCAATTTCACTTATTATCTAACCACTTTGTAGCACCACTCTTAGATTTATTGACTGTAGAGTGTATTAGAGATACTAAAGTGGATCATCTGCCAATTATCCACACTTGCTGAGATGTTTGAAGAAACCAAAGCTGATATCCAACCTAATTGAGCTAAACTGCTTGTCTTGGAGCTTGGTATATATTAGATCAGATAACTCCTGCAAGTCTGGAAGTTAAAAGCCTGTGTGTTTCTGATTCCCTTCTCTCTCTCTCTTCGGTATCTATATAAATAAAAGATTGAAATGATTTCCTGTGGATTAGAGGGGTAGGAGTATCTCCTGCGACCCCATTATTCTACTCTAATGGAACGATCACACATTGTTGGAAGCGAGGGGTAGGACAGTCTCATGTGACAAGATAAAAAAAATCAAAAAGAAGGTGAATAAAAATGGACGGTATCATCATCATTGTTCATTGGAATTGAGATTCAAAGAAGAGAGAAATAAGGAAGAAAGGGATCAGACAAGCTACATGTGTGTTCAGAAACTTGCTTGAGTTAGAATCCATGTGTCGTTTGATTGAAATTTTACATTTATATTAATTTTATTATATTATTTGTTGTATATAATATATATTGCATAGAACTTAAATGTGGTTTTAGATATAATATTACTAAATCTCATCAAAAACATATGAAGTGTTAAGAAAATATAAAGATAATTCCATTGTGAATATAAAATAGAGAATATAATAATAGGTTCTTACTTATATAAAATATATATACATATAAATTATTAATTTATAATTTTATTGGAACCATATATTTACATAGAATTTTTGAAAATAAAAATTATCTTATTATTTTATTGATTTGTATCAAATTTTCAACTGGTCCAAGTTGGGACCTGCGAAATTTAATAATTTATAAAGATTCTTAATTTAACGAGTATTAATTTATTGAGGTTTTACTGTACCATGGATTTTACCAACTTTTAGCCATGGTATATGGGTGTTTTAGGAACTAACCATTATGTTTTGGAGTCTTTTTAGCATTTTACAGGTTTATGGATGATTTGAAGAAAAGTGATGATTTGGATGCATTTTGGAGATAAAATGAGAGGGAGCTCGAAGCTGACCATCAAACAAGTTCGAGGTCGACATTCAGAGTCCAACATCGATTGATGCACACTCTGTTCCATCGATCGACAACGAAGAGCGTAAAGTCCAGCCGACTTAAAACCCAAGTCGAGACATATTTACAAAAATACCCTTTGTCGGCTTTTAATCTAATATTTATGTGTTCTGTCATTGTTCTAGGCAACACACGCTTTTTACTCTTTTCTAGTTTCACACAGCCAAGGTTTTTAGTATATTTGGAGAGAAGATCCAAGACTCTTTCAGAGATTTGTATTGGAATTCTAGTATTTCTAACATTTATCTATTTATGAATTCTTTTATGTTATTTGTAATGAATTGCTTTACTATGTTTGAGTAGTTCACCTTGTTAGGTTTAGGGTTCAAATAGGATTATGAAGGATTAGTCCAAAATATAGATTAATGAATTGTTTGTGATATCCATCAGTTGAATTGCTCTTATTGATTGTGTTCAAGAGTAGCTAACTAGAACCCTGATATTAGGATAATTAGGCGCAAGCGGAAGCCTGTTATGTTACCTGAAATAATTCATATTGTGCTTGGATTGCTAGAAACAAGCGGAAGTTTATCTAGGAAACCTAGTGAACATAGTCAAACCCGTTCGGTAAAGCTTACTGGAAGGAACATCGATGACAACCCTATAGGTGTATCGATCGACTATCCAATGATAGCATCGATCAACAAACGACAGTTGAGATCTGAGATCCAGACAATACTTATTCTAAACAAACGAATATTGATAGTTTATTACTTTGTTTGAGTTCTAGAATATCCAATAAACCACTCTAGCTTCTATACTATTATAATCATGATTACATGAATAGAAACCCTAAGTCTAATGCTTTCTCATAATTGTTTACAAAACCTCAAAACCAATCAACCGAACAACAGCCTTGTTCACCACTGCAATTTACTATTTCCATAATTGACCTAGCTTAATTATAAACTGTTTAAGATCTTTTGTGTGCCCCAGCTCCTTGTGGATTCGATCCATAAGTACTAAAACTCGACTTTTTATTTTAGAGAGTACAAATCACTTAGGCTAATTTGAGTGATATCAATATCGTGAGAGTGTGACCAATAACCTGAACCCAATCATTATGGACTAAATAATTATTTGCAAAAATATTTAGTCTAGGATTTAGTTGAACATATTTGAATCTGGTTTATTGCTTGTTTGATGCATCAAATACGCAGCGAGATTTGGTATTTGATTAGTCTTAGACATCTCATAGTTTATCCTAACGAGTGTTTGATAACTTACTGTTGAATTCGAGTTCTAAAATTGAGCCTTATAAAGCTTCGGCATCTATTGATTTGTGTTTGAATTTCTTGTTTGATATCCCTAGATTTAGCGTCTTTCCCATTACTTACATCTCTATCTATTTTTATTATGTTTATTGCTTACTGCTTTCTTTCCTAACTTAGTCTGAAATTCAAATCTATTGTGTGAAACATAGAGTTTATGTGGATTCGATCCCTAAATACTTCAATGACACTCTTATATGAGAGAATTGCTGTTAGGTAATTTGAGCATATCAAGCATGTTATACTCCATGTGGATGTCATAGCCTTAATCTCGCTCTTTGTGATATGGCTTCTTCATCTACAAAATCAGTGTAATCTTTGGGATTGTTCAACGTACCTATTGTCTATTATCATCTTCAACTAGAACTTTCGGATTATTGAAACAAGATTTGAACAATTCCAAAGTTGTGATATGTTTATTTAATTAAGCTGAAATCAACTAGTGATGATGAGCTGATGAAAATCTTGTGTTAGACTTGGAGATTTTCGTAGGCATGGTGAACATTCAGATGTAAATATGGAAGATCTATGTTCTGAGCTTAAAATTCTAAGAATGGTACTACCAGCAGAAGTTAAAAGCGCTTATGAAGTATTGAAATCTTTGAAAACAATGTAGAATTTTTACCTGGATTCTTCATGGATTGCTTAACGAATATTGTTTACAAACCGGGGTTATGTTGCCACTGCGGAAATATTTTTTCCATATTGAAATTGAAAGAAAATTATCTACGATCTACCATGTCACAAGAGAGGTTTAATGGGTTATCAATGATATCTATTGAAAGTTTGATAAACTTGGCTACGAAAAGATTATAAACATATTTTCTGGAAGAAAAGCTACAAGATCTGTTTTTCAGAAATAAAATTGTATTGATATATTATAGTTTTTTTCATTTCTAATTTTAAATAATATGTTAAATTTTATTTTATTATAAGAAGGCCACATTTTCTAATGCTTTAAGCCATTAAAATATCGGGGACGGCACAGCTTTGATCAACCACTACTCCATTTCGTCTGACATAACTACTGATTAGTGACTAGTATGGCGGTAGAGGAGGCAGTCCAGGTAGGCTAGGGAGGCCCGGGAGGGGAGGGAGGGGAGGGAGGTCTGGTAGGCGAGGGAGTCCCGGGAGGGGAGGGAGGCCTGGGATGTTAGGGAATTTTGGAATGTTAGGAAGTCCCGGAAGGTTTGGTAGTTTCGGGATGATGGGAAGCCATGGAAACAGTCCGGTGGGAGATGGAGATGAGTTAGGGGCCTGTGATAGAAGTGCAAGCCCAACCAACCTTGTAGTCTCCGATGAAGGGCCTTTGAGAAGGTGGCGGGCATCCGCTTGTTCTGATTGCTTATGCCACCATATCTTTGGTAATCCAACGGTTGAGATTGGAAGAGAGACAAGCAAAAGCAGGGATACAAGGAGTGTTGTGGTCAAAACGAAGCCCTTCATGACTACGGCAACAACGAAAGACTAGGGAGTGTAAATGAATTAACTTGTCCACGGATACAATTTTGTGAGACCGGACCAATTTATATAGGTGTTTTCACCTATTATATTTCTTCTGTTATTTTACACTAATCTTTTGATAATGTTAGGGATAAGGATTCTATAGATTTTTTTTCGAGCAACTGTTATATCTTTTGATAGTTATTTATTATTTTTTACCTCCTCACGTTGCTTACATTTTACTAAAAATCTGGTCACAGAAACAATGTGATATTTGAAAATACCAAGTTTCAAAAAATGACCTCGATATTGAGTTGTTCATGTAAGCTATTAGAATCTTCTAGATGTGCCTTTGTGTTTAGCTACAACGTACATATATGCGTTACTGCCTTTACAAGAACACACTACAAAGAGGGAAATTTGTGAAATATGACTCAAAACTTGATTTGAAATGCAAACTTATACCCAAACTTGAATCAAATGCAAAATTAACATAAAAAAACCTTGTGAAAGTACATCCATTCCCTTGTGATCAAACAAAAAAAAACAGAACTCATTTTTACGAATATAGCTCCGATAAGGCGTTTGAGTCTTCTGAGATACTGGAAATCGTCTGGTGTATCTAAAAAATAATTTATAAATTGTTTAAAAAATATTTTGACAAGTGAAAAATTAAAATCATGTAATTATAAACAGTTTTAAGTGATGTAAATTAAGATATAATAAAATTGAATAGTTTTTAACATAGATGAGTGAAAGTAGTTAATCATGATATTCTTTGGTTTAGGGTTTGGCAACATATATTGTAGTATTGTATGTATTCTTAGGGTTAGATTTTAGAAAGCTTAAATGTTTTTTTGAAAAATTAATTTTTGTACCTATATGTGTTTATTTATGTGTATAGTAAACACTTTTTAAGTTTAATTTATTTTATGAAGTATTTAGTTAGTTAATTTATTTTTGAGGTTATGTTTAGGGTTTAAACGACTAATATGTAAGTCGTCTAGGAATTCTTCTATTTTAGTTTCCCGCTAAAAATATTTCAGGTCTACTGCAGTTGATTCAAGGGTTTTTTTTTATTCTAAGATAAGCGCACATCAAAAAAAATCAAAGGGTAACAAAGGGAATCAAAATGCAGAGGGCTAGGAATTCATTCACATATTTTTGGCAGTATCTGAAGTCATGAAAAGGCTGAGTGATTGGTTACTCTAAGTGAAATCAGTGTCTACAGGATTGAGAAGTTACCTTTTAGGCATCCGGAGCCAAGGTTAGGTGAACTTGATTCCAGGTGGAGTATCTGATGAAAAGATTCAAGTGAAGCAGGTTAATACTTAAAAATGTTATTAAATCCAAAGGAACGAGTTAAGAGTATTCGTTTCAGGTTCTGTAAGGTTACATAACGACACGAGAAGACTGAGAGAAGATCGATTTTTTTTTCAAAAGAATTTGACATCAGAGGAAATCAAAAATTAAAGTGTTTTGGTTTTGGGAAAGTTTGACGTCTAATGGGAAGCTAAGATTGGCCTGGGAAAATTCTTGGATTTCATGCCCGGCCTAAAAATATGAATATCAAAAACTATGATTTCATGTGTTTTATTTTCAATATTTTAGTTTATGTTTAGTTGAAATATCTTTTTATTATCAAAATTTATTATTATGTTTATGACATTTTCAAGTACTATGAAATTTTAAATGTCAAATATAGAGTTTAAAATATTTATTTAATTTATTAATTGTTGTTTTTGGTTATTTTGTAAAACTTTAGATGAATATTAGTCATTTTGGCTAAATTTTGATAGAATTTAGGTATTTCGGATCTTTTGTTTTGTACCGTAAATACCTGAAATTAACTCGGATTCACTTTGGATTAAAAATTCACTTATTATTATTTTAGGAGCATTATTATAAACTAACCTTCACTTCATGTGTTATTAACAAATTGCTTTTTTTTTCGTAGCAACACCATATTTATTCTCACACCCTATAATTAAAAGCCCTCTTCGTACTAGAATAATTACATATACTACCATTGTTCATTAAATTGTAGCTTAACATAATATACTATATGCTTTTTAGTTAGATAACGAAACCAGTTTGATTATTAGAGAATGAAACATGTTATCTAATATTAAAAGTTTCTATACCAACCTTTCTATTTCAATATTGCCATACTAATATGCGCCATAACTTTGTATATCAACCTCACATATATAAACTATTCCCTATCAACATCAAAAGTTTAATTATTAGAGAACGAAACCGGCTATCTAAGTATATAATTGTGTTGAAAAATCTCGAATGAGTATGGCGATTTTCAAAAAAATTATCTTTTAATTATGTGATACTAATATTTAGAATACTCTTAATTGTATAGCTATGGTGTATATGAATTAGCGGTCAGCCATATTCCACCCACAATTTTCCTAGGCATGCTATCAAATTGTTTTGGAATAACCGTCTTAGTATGTTTTGTTATAATTTTGTTTAATTGTTTTTTAGTTATTTTTGGGTTCACCAACCCCTAGGGTGAACATGTAGGTTCACCAACAACCAATAGTATTTTTATTTATTTCATATTCAGTATCTTTTAAAAAAAAGAACAAAATATTGCAATTTATATTATATTTTTAAAATAAAAAAATAAAAATAAATAAAAAATTGTACTAGTTGCAAAAACATAGAATTTGTTTAATATTTTTAACGTCGTCAGGAAAACCCAAAACCCCAAATCTTAAACCCTAAACCCTTGGGTAAACCATAACCCCTTGGATAAATTCTATACCCTAAATCAAAAACACTAAACCCTTAATCCTAACCCTTAAACCCTTGGATAAATCCTAAACCCTAGGGTTTATGTTTTATCCAAGGATTTAGTGTTTAGTGTTTAGTATTCAGGGATTTTTAGTGTTTTGCCGATAACGTTAAAAATATTTTAAAAAACTATCTTTTTATAGGAACTACGTATTTTTTATTTATTTTTATCAAAGGGTTTAGGGGTTAGGATTAAGGGTTTAGGGTTTTTAAGATTTAGAGTTTAGTATTTTTAATTTAGGGTTTAAGATTTATCCAAGGATTTAGGGTTTAAGATTTTGGGTTTATGATTTAGTGTTTTGCTGACGGTTTAAAACTTTGTTTTGTTATAATTACTATTTTTATTTATTTTAAAAATATAATATAACTATACAATATTTTATTTTATTTTTAAAAGATATTTAATAAGAATAACAAATTCCTATTTATTGGTGAACCAAAGTATAACTCTTGGTTTTTAGAGTCAATATTTTTACAATATGATTTCGTTATAATTTTTATTATTGAATTATTGATTGATTGATTTTTGGAATCAATTCACAATCTTGGTTTCCTTATATTCCAGAACATGAATAGAACGTTTAACACAAGGCATATCTAAAATTTTGGAAAGAATTTTTGAATCAATTCATAATCTTTATTTATGGATTTTTTAAAACCATCAAGTTATTTTTGTCAATCAGGGTCGTATAAAAACAAATTTAGTTTATGTATCCGAATTTGATATGCGTTGATTTATTAGCATTTGAGTGTTAAGGAAAGTTTTAGCTATGCATTGGAGCGCAAGCTATGGAATATTAATTAGTGAATATCCTACTATATAAAAGGGACTAAATTCAAAGCTTTTAGGACTATCCACCTCAGCCAAAATATTCTCATCCAAAAAGAATTAAAAATAAATGTCATTTAGAAGATAATTAACTAACATACAACTTTTGATATTTCTAGAAATTTCAAATTTGTAACTACTAATTTATTAATAGAATCATATATCTATATTGAATTATGTTCTATTTTTAATCGTTAGACTTCAAGGGTAAATTAATAATCAAATTTGTAACTACTAATTTATTAATAGAATCATATATCTATATTGAATTATGTTCTATTTTTAATCGTTAGACGTCAAGGGTAAATAAATTATTAATTTATAATATATATAGTTTATAACTTTATATTGTAGTTATAAATAAAAAGAAAATAACCGGGGAAGGTGAAGAAGCTCATGTAAAATTATGTAATTAAAATGGTAAAATGGTGAGTATGATGACGTGAATCTAAGAAAATTTGTTATACAAATTAAGGTGATTTCTTCGTCCACTATAATGATTTAAAATAAAATATATATTCACATAAATAAGTCAATATTTGTTGTTTTTTTTGTAAGATGTTAAGATTATCATTTTTTGAAAGGTTACACTGTTGTTTTTAAACAACTTATTACAGCAAGGAAACAAAAACAACCAACAACAACTCAAGGTAAAAAAAAACCTTAAGGAAGTTTTATACAAGAAAGATAAAAAGAAGTAGAGAAGAGGAGAAAGAAGAACTTGCCGGGTAAGAGAGGAGACGGCCACGCATCATACGGTCGAGAGAGGCAAGGATGACTAATGAAGGTGAGGAGACAGCTGTGAACACACGAGCATTACGCTCTTTCCACAGTTGGTAGATGGATGACCGAAAGTAGAGCTTGATGACTGGAGTAGCATGCGTATCTGCGTTGACGCGAGGTTGATTGATCCAGTCTATATAAAAGGGACTAAATTCAAGGCTTTTGGGACTATCCACCTCAGCCAAAATATTCTCATCCAAAAAGAATTAGAAATAAATGTCATTTAGAAGATAATTAACTAACATACAACTTTTGATATTTCTAAAAATTTCAAATTTGTAACTACTAATTTATTAATAGAATCATATATCTATATTGAATTATGTTCTATTTTTAATCGTTAGACTTCAAGGGTAAATAAATTATTAATTTATAATATATATAGTTTATAACTTTATACTGTAGTTATAATTAAAGAGAAAATAACCGGGGAGGGTGAAGAAGCTCATGTAAAATTATGTAATTAAAATGGTAAAATGGTGAGTATGATGACGTGAATCTAAGAAAATTTGTTATACAAATTATGGTGCTTTTTTCGTCCACTATAATGATTTAAAATAAAATATATATTCACATAAATAAGTCAATATTTGTTGTTTTTTTGTAAGATGTTAAGATTATCATTTTTTGAAAGGTTACACTGTTGTTTTTAAACAACTTATTACAGCAAAGAAACAAAAACAACCAACAACAACTCAAGGTAAAAAAAGTCTTAAGGAAGTTTTATACAAGAAAGATAAAAAGAAGTAGAGAAGAGGAGAAAGAAGAACTTGCCGGGTAAGAGAGGAGACGGTCACCCATCATACGGTCGAGAGAGGCAAGGATGACTGATGAAGGTGAGGAGACAGCTGTGAACACACGAACATTACGCTCTTTCCACAGCAGGTAGATGGCTGACTGAAAGTAGAGCTTGATGACTGGAGTAGCATGTGTATCTGCGTTGACGCGAGGTTGATTGATCCAGGCTGCAACAGAGTGTAGATCAGTCGGAGGAGAAATCCAAACTTCAGCAGCAAAAGGCTCCCATATCAAGCGAGTGAAAGAGCACTCAAAGAAGAGATGATGGTGAGTCTCTCTTTCCAGATTACAAAGGACGCATGTTCCTGAGACATTTAACCCCCAACGCCTCAAGCGATCCTTGGTTGGCAGTCTTCTCCGCAAAGCCAGCCATGATATAAACGTATTACGTAGAATATGTTCCTTGAACCAAATAGTCTTGTGCCAATATTTGTTGTTGATAGTGTTTATATTCTTTTCTGACATTAGTATCTATATTTTTTAGTAAACTGATCCAAAGAGATTAATTTGTGGAGCTAACCAAACAAGGATTATAGTGTTTACTTTGGAAAAAGTAATAGGTTGAATGATAGATGGCGTGCGTGTTTTTTCACATGGAAATCTGCACATATATTAAAATCGTAAGATTTGAATCATAGAGAAAATATAGTGTATATGACTGAAGTTGGTTCATTCTGAAACTAAAGATGGCTAAAATTCTTCTTTGTCAAAATGCATAGATGTGAATTTTATATGAATAGAGTTCCATTGCTTATAACAGTGTAATAAACTCCATGTGTAAAGGAGAAAAAATGTTATATAAGTGAAAACAAATTTTTTTTTTCTTGTGCCTATAGGCTCTTCGCAATTTGAAGAAGAAAGAACATATTGTGTGAAAATCTTTGGCTCGGTCAAATTTTATCCAGTTGTTTATAAAACTGTTGTTATCTGATTCATGTAATTTTTCAGTGTTGATTTAAAAGCCCAAAAAACCCATCTATACTGACTTTTTGATATATTTTTTCAGTGATTTGAATTTAAAAAGAGATAAAACTTTCGATAAATTATGTAAACTCAGAACAAGTATTTAGCTTTAAAAAGTATTTACATGTTTCAAACTTAAAATATATACATATATAATGTTTAAAATTATGCATATAAAACCTGTGTAAAAATGTGCCTGAATATGTTTCTCTTCTTTAATGTGTTAATCGTACTATATATAACATTATTTTAAAATTTCAAAAACTTTATGTCACATACAAAAAACCATCAATAAAAAATATAAATCTCCATCTACAACAAGAAAAATGAAAAATTATAAACATATAAATTTAAATTAAGAAAAACTAACATTGGAAAAACAAGAAGTTAATGTAAAAAAAAAAACGACAAATAATATTATAAATAAAATAAATTTATAAGACACAATCCGCGCGAAGCGCAGAAAAAATCTCTAGTTGTATATAATTATGGCTATTTGCTTTCATCAAATTAATCCTAGACCCGTATTATTACGTATATGTTTTGTTTATCTTTACTTCTTAATTAATTTTATATAAGTTTTTGCTTACTCTTATTGATTCATTTCGACAAACTATACTTCAATTAAACAAAACAAATAGCACAAGTTTTTTATAAAAAAAAAAAATTAAAGCTTACTTTATATAGACACACACAATTTCGTTGAATTCCTTATTATACAACATGTAAAATTTGTCTATGACTTTTACCTTTCTAATACCTATAGATAATGTTTTCTACAAATATTTGTAATATTTGTAGGAAAAAATATTTCCTATAATATTCAACACAATTTCGTTGAATACCAATAAATATTGTAATATTTTTTCAAAGTTATAATCTTTTTAAGTCTCCTCACCCCGCGTAGACCGCAAATTATCACCTAGTTATAGATAATTTATATGTATTTTAATTATAGATCTGAACTGATCCGATCTGAGAGGAACCGACCCAAATTCGTATCAAAAACTTCCAAATACTTAACTGGATTCAAATGTCTAGATCCGAAGAATCCATATCCTAAAAAAACCGTATCGAACCCAGGCCTAAGATAATCTCTTAAGTTTTTTGAAAGTCTTTTGAAAAAGAATATATGCTTTTTTTTTCTAGAGAAATACCTTAAGATAGCACTAAAAAGTTTATGTCACAAATATAGCCTCTAAGAATCAAAATGACCAAAATGTTTCATTAAAAAGGTAAATTTACACTTATACCTTAGGGTTAACTAATCTAAACCTTAAGGTTTAGAGTTAAGGGTTGGAGATTTGAGATTCAGATTTAAAATTTTATAAAATAATAAATAAATATTAAAAATTTGAAAATAAAAATTTTAAAAATATTTTCAAAAAGTATTTTCTAATTACAAAAAGGAAATTTGAAAAAAAAAATAAAAAAAATCGGAAAAGATTTTTAAAAAATAATTTTTATAAAAAAGTTAGAATCTGAAAACATATAACCTAAAACTATTTTTTTTTAATTTTTTAATTTTTTTAATATATCTAGGATATTAAGATCTTTTTACCTATTAAGTAAAATATTTTGATCATTTTACTTCTTGTGGTCAATTTTTGCGATCAAAATGTCTATGAGAATTGCCCTTTCTTCTGTCATCTCTTTCTTATTTTCTCTTTCTTTATTTTTACCAGAGATTCTCACAGCGCATAGCGCGGTTTATTTATTTTAAAATTTTATCATTTTATGTATATATGAGTTATTACATTTTATATTATATTATATTTTGTCGTACAAAAAAAAAGAAATTATATTATATTTTAAATTTTTTTTATAATTAATTTGAAAATTTGGTGTTATTTTTGCCGGTAGTTTATATCATCTTAACTGAAAAGATCTAAACTATCTCATAGATAAATAAATTAGAAGAAAACAATTCTCAGACTCAAATGATGCACTTACACTTGTGTTATAGATTAAGTTTTTAATGTGAAATCAATTTTTTGAATTCTATTTTTTTTATGTCGGTATAAATAGTTTAATTTGTTTGTTTTAAATTATCTAATTTCATTATGTTATATTTGTTTATCATCCGATTATTTTATATTATGTTTTTGTTAGACTATGTAGGTGTATATATTTTAAGTTTATCATTTTTTTATATTGAAATATTTGATTTTAGTTATTTTTTGTCAAATATTTTTTAATCGATAATCTATTTTAACTATTATATTTTTGGCTTTGTGTTTATGTGATTAATGAAAACATAACCGTATTAATTTTTATGCGGTCTGCCATTTTGTCGATCATTTTATAAATTAAAAAATAGAAGCGAAAGTAATATGTTTCATTAGTGTTTTATATTTGATTTATTTGGAAATCTCTGTATTTCCTCCTCATGTGGTTCTATATATATAAATTGTAAATGTTTTAACTATACTAATTTGTATAAATTTTATTTAATATGTTCTATATATGTTGACTTTATGATCGTGCAAGTCGGTTGGTTTAGATATTCGAATGAATACAATATTCTTAGATTTTACTTGATATCATGAATAAAAAAAATTTCTTTTATAGTGATGATATTAGATTTGTGTGATCGTGCAGATGAATCATTTTTTTTTTTGCGGTAAGATCTTTCTTACATTTCTTTAAGTGTTCACCCTTTTTTTTTGGAGTTTTCATTTGTTGATGTTCTTTCGATAATCGTTGCACTATAACATTGGTCTTAGGTAACTGAAAATCAGATAGATTTATAAATATATAAGAGTCAGAAACTTATGGACATAGATGATATTATATAAGTGGTGTCCATTACGTACTTTATTATAATACCAAAATAGCAGTGTAACATAAGTTAAATGCTAAGCATTAGACATACTAATTTATTTTGCTATTACTTTGTTAGGACCCGTCCATTATCATTTAACATAATAATTCCCTATTATCATGAACATTAGTACATTACTTTGTTCATGTCCATATTTGGATTCATTCAACGTATTCCTCATTAATTAATTTGACAATGAATGTTTTTCCATTCAGAATATCCAACTCTCCGTCTCCTAGATTACCAAAAAAAAAGAACTCTCCGTCTCCCATATTAGACAATGAAAACCGTAAATTTACCTCAAATTCTATAAATTAGAGATGGTTGAGAGTAGGATTAATCTAAACAGATTCTCTCAGTTTATCTTCTATCTCAAACCAAACACCCGTCCATTATCATTTAACATAATAATTTTCCATTATTAACAAAAATCTGATAAATTTCAGGAAAATAAACTAACATATTTGTTTCTCTATTCTTTCAGCAATAAGTGGCTGCTAAGAGTGTGAAAAGAAAACATGAATTTCAGTCATATTTTTTTTACTGATTTGTGTTCAAAATTTTTTTCCAATGACTTTCATTATTACTTTTAGTGACAATGAGTAAATGAGAATTTAACCTCTTCTGCAAGTAACCTACCATACCAGAAAATAATTTTTATGCAATCAAGAAAATCTGCAGACTGATGTTCAAAAAAACAAAAACAAAATCTGCAGAAATATCTTATGTCTCAGTGGCACATTCTTTTCTATCATTTAAGTATGGAAAATTATCAATCAAAGTTGAGACTTCTCGGTTTTAAAAAAGTGGAGACTCTTCACAATGTGGTCAACCCAAGTTTTAAACAAAGAGCGTGTGGTTATTCTCTCTCTTTTGCTCACTGGATCACCTGCAAAACAAGGTAAATAGGCATGTTATAAAAATAGAATAGAACATTTTCTTAACAATCTCAAGCTTCATTTCGTTTGGCTCTAAATCTTCTCTTACAACTGTTGTTGTTTCTCTGTTGCTGGACATCTCCATAACCCATCTAAACAATGCTTTTCAAATCATTTACTAGGATCCGTGTGTTTAAAAATCAAAACAGAAAGCACAAAAAAGATTTGAGCACGTATGTATGATATTAACTACTAATTACCTTGGGTTAAAAAAATCCATCACTCTACGGAAATTGTGTGTCTGAGACTCTAGGCTTGGCAAAAGAATATTATCATGACAGAAGTCTCTACTCTGAGCAAGCTATTGCGTAAAGAGACTGCATAACACGAATGAGAAGCTAAAGGGCTTGCCATTGATGTTTCTAACCCGAGAAACCAATGTTAAGTCGCCATCTATGGCAAGTGAAACCCTAAGATGGAACTTAAAACTGCATAGGGAAACACACACACACACATACATTAGTATCTGTAAAGAGAAAGAAGATAAAAGGCAAATGATGATGCTTTCTAACCTGTGAGGCCATTGCTTTAAGTCCTCTTCTGATGATTTGAGAAGAAGATCAACAAATGATTTTCCAAAGGACTCGTTTGAGGCAAGGGGAGGTGGGTTCTCATCGATGAGCCAGATTTTGTTCCTTGCAAACCCATGTTGATCCAGTGATCCACAATCTCCAAACTTCAAACACACACACACACACACAACAAACAACTCAATTACAATGTTCAAATCAAACAATGAGAAATCTGAGGATAAAGTTACTTGAAGATAACAAATCTGTATCCCTCTACGCATTGATTTTGGGTTTTTGAAGATAACCTACACAATTTCACATTTTGTTAAAAAATCAGATCTTTATTATTCTTCCTTCTTTGATGGGGTTATGGTCTATACAATTAACATACCTTGTTGCTAGTGAAAAGAAGCTCCTAGCCCTGGTAATTCCTCCACGAAATCACTTGTCCTCCATGTAAGCTAATCTGCAAAATAAAAACCCACAACACATTAACGAAAGGCTCTAATCTGAGAGAGAGAGGTAAGAAGAAGAAGAAAGTTGAAACCTTTGCAGAAGCGCTGTGAGGGTTTCAGAGAAGGACTTGGTCAATGCCATTCCAATCTTTGGTAATCTCACTAGTTGCTTTATCATCTCCACTTTGGTGAGAACATTGTTGCTACAGATGTTTGGTTTCGTTTTACCACTATAAAAGGATTGAAGAACAGAACTTAATGATCTAGACTGGTTGTGATAAATACAGAGAAGAAACGGAGATTGCAGGGAATGGAAACGCCAGACTCTACGTCGAAGAAGATTAGGTTTGGAGAGGTAGGCTTCACACGGGTCATGATTAACTACTTTTAAAATCAAACGAAAGCCCATTTTCTCTTCGGTCTACAAAAACGGTAGTGACATGGCAGTCAAAAACATTTTTATTGGTTGAATTTTGAGAAATTGTACTCCCTATACACAACATATACCCTATTTGCACTCTATACCCTATTTCCCCCCAATTTTTTTCCCCCCATCATCACCATTTTCCCTCAACTCTATGGTATCTCACTTCTTTTTGGATATTGAGCTAATTTACTCTTGAATTTTTTAATCTGACGTGGATGTCTTTAGAGGGCTTGATATCTTACTTTTAGTATTGTAAGATATTTGTAATTTTTTCCTTATTTTTTTGTAGTTACTCTTGCATCCAAAATAATTAATTTAATGAAAAGGAAAGTGTCCCTCTGAAAAAGAAAACCGTGAAGAGTAAAGGAGGCGACGCATCGCACACCTTCATTCTCTCTTTCTCCGCCATGACCAGCTCTTCCGCTCCCTCACGCAAGGTCTCTATCTCGCATGTCTTCGATATCTTCACGGATTTGTTATTCTCTCTTGTATAGAACTTTTGATGACATCTGAAATCGGAGTGGTTGTTGCAATTATGCGTAGGCCTTAAGCAAGATCGCGTGCAATAGGTTGCAGAAAGAGCTTACCGAGTGGCAATTAAATCCTCCCACTGGATTTAGGCACAAAGTTACCGACAATCTTCAAAAGTAAGAATAAAATGAACCCTTGATCTCTCTCTCTGTTTGAACACTTGATCGATTTGTTTTCTGTTGGTGTGATCTTGAAAGATGGATAATCGATGTGACCGGAGCTCCGGGGACGCTCTACGCGAACGAGACTTACCAGCTTCAGGTTGAATTTCCCGTTAATTACCCTATGGAAGCGCCCCAGGCATGTCATCTCGATCCTCTAGGTTTTCTTGTTTTATTTCTGTTTGACATTTGTAATAGCGAATCTGATCGGAACTACTTCCTTTTCTTACATGTTTATGTGTCTTTCTCTTCGATTCTCTTTGGTTGGCTACACTTTGTTACTCAACCTAATTGAATTTATAGTATTTATTTTATTTTGGGTTTAGGTGTCTGTTTGATGGAGTTAGTGTGATTAATTTCATCTGCTGTTGGTTGAGCAGGTTATTTTTGTTCCTCCGGCACCGTCACACCCACATATTTACAGCAACGGACATATTTGTTTGGGTATTTGCTCCATCTCTTTAGCTTATTGTTTTATTTTGTTTTAATTCGCATCTCAAGGGTTAGTTTATCTTGCTTGTGTTACACCAACTTGCATACCTTCTTATTGCTGTTAATGTGCAGTGATGCTATGAATACCTTGTCGAGTTAGTTTTATGATGATATGTAATGAAGAGTTTACCAAGTTTGAAGATAGCTTTGGTGATCACTGATCACCCGAGGTTGGACCAATTGTATGGTTCTGTGATTTAGAAATGTTTCTATTGGATAACGACTCTGTCTGTTGCTCAAAGTTAGGGATATAATTCCTGTTTATGCTTTTGCAAAATCATAATCTTTTTCAAATATCATAGCTTATGCCTCTGAGCTGGTAACACGCAGAGCTCTTGTTAGACTCATGATTTTGTACTTGCTATGGAGTTTGAGTTCATGTATCTCTCCGCTTTGCATCTTAGTTCAGATTTGCTTATCCCTGAGCATGTAAACTGATGATAGTGATTCCTTTGGAGAATTAGTATAAATATCTGTGGGTTGTTTTTGGCAGATATTCTATATGACTCGTGGTCACCTGCAATGACTGTGAGTTCCGTCTGCATCAGCATTCTCTCCATGCTATCAAGTTCACCTGCAAAGGTTCCTGCTTCCTTTTTTATTTCCTAATGTACATAAACTGTGAAGTATGAGCTCAGTCGCAAACGTATATGTTATTGCAGGAACGCCCCGCAGATAATGATCGTTACGTGAAGAATTGTAAGAACGGGAGGTCTCCTAAGGAGACGAGGTGGTGGTTCCATGACGACAAGGCTTGATGCAACGACCAAGAGAAGCCCTTTATTGTAATATGAAGATGACAATGCTCACACATTTGAATGTTTTTTACTTATTGTCTCCATCTTTTTCACTTTTACCTATGGAATGTCATGCTCACACTTCCCAATAACTCAAAGAGGAGAAAAACATTGCCGGAATCTGAAATCCCATATACACTTTTTGATTTTATATTTGTTTGGTATGGAAAGACCTACATAATAGCTGACCTGATCCATAACCATTTAGAAAAGACTCAGCTCGTTAGCTCGTGGACTACCGATCGGCTCGACTCAAAATTGTTTTTAGTCGACGGAACGAGCGACTGCAAGCAGTCGACTTGACGGCTTGACACAATGGCCCGATAGCTCGGCCCAACGAGCAGAAAACCCATTGAGTGGAGGCAAATTAGATTATTGACTGGTCGTCTATATAAGGAGAGCAAGAGGCAGCGAAAAGGGGATCCACAAATCGACCACGCACACTTACTTTCGGCTACAACTAGGGTTTCATTTCTCTCTCTCGTCGACTTGTACTTCCTGGCGGACTACCTTTCGCCGGTTTGCTTTCTACCGCTTATTTTCTTATTTGTAAACAGACTGAACGTATTCTTATCTAATAAACGTATTTGTCTCGACCCACCTACGAGTTCTCGTTTTCTTTTAAAAGTGGGTAAAATTCATGGTCTATCAATATTCCTATCGAATATTCGGTCGACGATTCAACAAGTGTATCGATCGATATTCTTATAGAAACATCGATCGACACTGGTCAATAGATAAACCTAGAAAGGAGAGTCTAATGGTTTGTTATGAAGTGTGGAGATTTACAATATCATGCATACAATTTATTAGGCATCTGTAGGATTATAATCCTTATTACCTGAATAAAAACCCTAAATCTAACTACTATCATCTAAGTACCAAAACTCCTAATCAATCAATTGAGCAACCACCTTGCTCACAAACCTATAATTTACATTTAATCATGATCAACCTAGCTTAATCAACTTAATTAGATTTATTAGGTTCTCTAGCTCTCTGAGAATTCGATCCCTAAGTACTACAATTGAACCTCTTATTTGAGAGAGTAATTCACTCTTTAGGTTAATATGAGTGAGATCATGAAGCTCCTTTCACTCGCTGTCTCAAATGTGGTTTGGTAATGTAGGCTAACACCTCCGTAAAAGGCGTTAATAAGTTGTGGTTCTGAATAACTATGGTGGGGGCATTCAAGTTGATAACTCTTGAATCTTCCCCAGGCATTTTTAAATGATTCCCGTGGATCTTGGTGAAATGTGGAGATCTTCTTCCTCACATCCCAATAACGTGTCTAATCGAAAAAGTGATTAATGAAAACACTCCTAATTTCCTTCCAGCAGGTTAAAGATCCTGCTGGTAATTGATCTAGCCATTTTCTGGCGTCTCCTTCTAAGGAAAATGAGAAGAGTTTACAGCGGTTGTATTCGTCCATCATGATTTCTTCTAGATTTTTGATGTGATCGTGTGGATGTTCTGAGATGGTTCCACGGAAAGAGTTCTGACGTACCAAGATTAGGTATTTGAGGTTAAGCCCGGATTTCTTGGTATCGTCTTTTGGTAGCATAATGGCTGACCTATTAGAACAGGTCCTGCTAGGATTTAAGTAGTCTTGCAAAGGCAATTTTGTTTCTTCATCTTTATTTAAGATTAAATTAATTTTAACAGGGATTGCAGTTCTCTGTTCATTTATGATTTGGTTAATTGCGTTGCTTAGTTGACCTTTAGATTCTGCTAGGACTACTTCCTCATTAGTATGAATTGTAAGATCATTAGTATGAATTGTAAGAGAAAACTTACCTGCTTCTGGTGGGGTACCGTCGATTTGTAGTGAAGCATAGGTCAATTTTTCCGTCGACCCGTCGCTCAATGTTATTGTTAATTCGTCGATCGATGTTCAGCCAAAATCCATGTCCTCCATCTTAAGTACCTGTGATGTGGTCATCAGATCAGCAACTGAACCGGAGGTCAACCCAAAGCCCTACTCAACCAGCCAAGGCGCAAACCAGGACATACGTGCACTAAAAATCCCATATCTTACAAACCAGGAGGGTTTAAATCACGAGGCTAATTTTTATGGCTTCTAAACTCAAGAAAGAGTCCAGGCCAATTAGAATTGGGTCAAAATATTCACGGAGCAAGAAGTTATGAATTTTACAACTCAGAGGTTTCTCAGCCCGTCCATCTGCGAATATCCGACTTTAGAAGGAGATTTAAGCTCAAGTAAGGAGAGGCCTGAAGCAAAGACCATCATAGGAGTCAAGAGGAGTTTATCCGATTTCCAGAAAGCCCAAGATCAGGAGAAATGGCCACGGAATTATGAAGTTATGATCCAATCTCCAAAACCGGTCAAACCAGTTCTACACTTGCCTCAATTGGAAGCTAACCGGTTCAATCAGCTTCAAACCAGACATTGGCGACCAGGATATCATTTCAACCAATCAGGAGATATTCTAGGAGTCCAGGAGGAGTTCTGAAAGTTCATACCATGCACCAGCAACAATTGGATCAGGAGGATCCTCATTTACTTCAACTTGCCTTATTTGGAGTCTCAAGCATTAAAACTCCAACAGCTCTTTTTCCTTCAGATTAGGCACGACCTCAGCACATTCCAAACCATCAAGAAGGTTCCCAGGAAGCTTAGCTATCCCCTCAAACCGTCCAGATACAAGGAGAACACCATCTACATTCATTTGGCCAAGATTCTCACCATAAAGCCTCCAACGGCTAGTTTTCATGGAGCCATCAATTCCTTTGCTTCCAAGTTTATTATTTCGATTTTATTTCTTTCTTTATGTCATTTTATGACTGTTAGAGAGTCCCAGTAGTCGAGCCTATAAAGCTCAATTAGTTTGTCTTTGTAAATCACCCTTGAACTTTTATGAATGAAAATACAGTTTTTCTAGTTTTGTCAAAACTATTGTTCTAAGTCTTTTGAGTGTGTGAGAAACAGCTCCAGAGCAACCAGGCTTATCAAAGATCTCTTCCATAGATCTTTTTGGTGTCTATCAATCCATTTCGTCCATCCCAACCACTGGCCAAGCTTGAGAGAGTTACACAACCAGCAAGCAAAGCTCCATCTCATTCCACTTCAACCATCCTTTGATCAAGCTGAGAGTGTTACACAACCAGCAGCTTGATTCCATCCTATCCTTTGTTTATTTATCTTGTTTCATTACCATTATCATCATCATCTCATTTGTTTTCATATTTGTTTCTGTTTGCATCATAAAAACTCTAAACTCATAAAAATCGGTTCTCTTTATTTTCAGGTTTAAACCTTGGTTCCACCATTCAACCAATTCGTGGGTTACCCCCTCTGTGCCTACAACAACCTGGGTCAGTAGGGAAAGAGGGAAAACTTTAGCAAATACAGTAACAAAATCTAGACTATATTCTCAACTTAATCTAAAGGTAATAAGAAAGAGTCTCCGACAACGGCGCCAAATTTGATATCACTCAAATTACCCTAAGGAGTGAATTTCTTTTTCAAATAAGAGGTTCAGATGTAGTACTTAGGGATCGAATCCACAGAGACTCTAGGATTACACAAGAGATTTATGGTCTTCAAAATAAAGCTAGATTAATAGGTTTTAATCAGTAAATGAAGTGGCGAACAAGGTAGTTGTTCAATTGGTGTTATTTGAGGTTGTTAATAGTTGGAAAAATAGATAGATTCATGTATTATCTCTGGTATGATAAGTAAGCAACTTAGTTGGGTTATTAGGAGTTTATAGATATTTATTGTTCTCGAACTCAAACTTAAGTAAAATCAATTGGATTATCTATATCTAGATCTCAGATTTCAACTTTCGTATATAAATCACGAGAAAATGTCGATCGATGATTGTCACCTCATCCATCTGCTCCTTCCCAAGGATGGCTGCAGATTTCCTTCTATATAAATCAGTGTTCTTGGTACAATTGTTGGATGCCAAGTTCTCAATAAGTCTCACAGCCTCTTATGGATTCGTAGGTTGAAATTCCCTTCGCGGGAAGCATCAACAGCCATCTGATACTGCACTGCGATGCCTCTGAAGAAAGTACTGAGCATATGTACTTCATTGACTAGGTAAGACTTGAATTTGATCTAAGAGCTTCTGAATGACTATGTAGGCTCTTGAGTGAATGTAGCAATCTTGCTCCTCAAGTCTTCAGCACGTGCCTCATCAAAGATGTCGCCCCAGGATGTAAGAGATCCTGGTGGTAACTGCTTAAGCCAATACCAAGCCTCTCCAGTAAGTGAGTATTTGAAGAGCTTGCAGAATAGGTAGTCCTCAGGGACTCCATTGACTTTGATAGCAGATATAAGTTCCTAGAACCTCTCCAGATGGTCCACAGGATGCTCGTGAAATAACCCACAGTAGGGTGTCTGTCCCACGAGTGTGTAGTACTGCGGCTTCAACTCAAAATCGCCTATCTGGATAGCTGGAGGGCGAATAGCTGATCTGTTGGCATAGAACTGATCCAGACGGTTGTAATCAGCCAACGTTCTGGGTCGAGCAGCCTCATCTACAGGTTGATCAGTTCCTGTAGAATCAGTATCGGGCTCAAGGATTGCAGTCCCCTAAGCATTTATCTTCTGACCTGCTGCATTATGCAGATGACCCTCTTGGTCATGCAGGTCTCCATTCTCATCTAGCACAAGAACCAAATAAGCAACCATGTATCGAAAATCAGTATCGATCGATGTTCGGGATGAAGTATCGATTGATGTCAAATGGAAGATATCAGTTGACGAAAGAGTAGTTTCGGTCGACGGTGGTGAGTGAGTGTCGGTCGGTAGAATCGGTGTCTGGATCAACGGTGGTTGGCGAGTGTTGATCGACGAACTAGCGTTTATTTTAATTGATGAGGAGCGTCTTTCTTTATGGATTGAACGTTCCAAGCTTGCAGGATCTGATGAGAATAGCAGTTGAGTTTCCGTATTTGCTTCTTGTACTGCTAGGCATGCACCTGAAAAGACAAGAAAAAAAATTATGGCAGAAAGTGGTGTAAAGAACTAATCAGACTAAATCTATAGGCGATCAAAGCTCCCCGGCAGCGGTGCCAAATTGGATCTCACTCAAATTACCCTAAGGAGTGAATTAATCTATCAAATAAGAGGTTTTATCGTAGTACTTAGAAATCAATCCACAAGGAGCTAGGGAATCTAATAAATCTAATCAGAGTGATTATGCTAGGTTGATTATATTTAAATGTAAAAAAGCATGTTGTGAGCAAGGTAGTTGCTACGTTGATTTGATTGGGTTTTTAGATGAAATAGCTAGACTCAGGGTTTATATTCAAGTAATCAGGATTATAATCCTATAGATACTTAATAGTTGTATGCATGATATTATAGAGTTCAAGCTCTTAATAACAAACTGATCGGCGTTCGCTTTCTAGGTTTGTCTATTGACCAGATGAAGTGTCGATCGATGATTTTAGAGGAATATCGATTGACACACCTTTCGCACCGTCGATCAATTATTCTATAGGAATATCGATCAACGAGCGTTAGTCAAGCTTTACGCACGGGTTGAATAATCCTCACTAGGCTTCCTAGATCAGCTTTCACCTTACTCTAGCAATGATAGCTCAGTTAGGACGGATTCAGGGTGAGATGCAAGTGATAACTTGAGTCTACAACTCCTAGGTCAAGTTCTAGCAAGCTAAACTAGAAACAAGCATTAATGACAATCCTAATGATGAATATCACAACTAGCAATCTATAGTTCGGGCTAATCCATCATAACCTATTTATACCCTAAATCTAACAATAGAACTACTCAGACATAGCTAAGAAATTCATAACAAAAATGATAAGGTAAGAAAACTGCATAGATAAATAGATAGATAATAATTGAGTTTCAACCACAAATCTCTTTGGATCTTCTCTCCAACTCTACTAAAATCCTAGAAAACCTTTGCTGTGAAAAAAAGAAAAAAAGAAAGCACCCTTTGCCTCTAACATGTTGGCAAGCTATAAATATTAGGTTAAAACACGTCAGGGGTAATCTTGTAAATTGGTGAAGTCTTAGGCTCTAAGTCGGTTTGGACAAAAACGGTTCTTTGCCTCTAACATGTTGGCAAGCTTCTGCGCACTTCGCTGTTGATCGATGTCACAGGGTGTGCATCGATCGATTATTTCTTCTAAATGTCGACCGCAAGTCTTGCTCGACGGTCAGCTCGGATGCTTTCTACAATTATCTCCAAAATGCTCCAAAATGATCAATTTCTTCCAAAACACTCTTGGACCTATAAATAAACTAAATAGACTCTAGAATATATTAACTAGTTATTAAAACACTTATAAACCATGGCTAAAAGTGGGTAAAATCAATGGCCTATCGTTATCTAATGTCTAGATCTAAGATCTCAGCTGTCGCTTGTTGATCTCTAGAAAGTACCGATTGACGATTCTATATGAATGTCGATCGATACACCTTTTTGCCCGTCGATCTCTATATCTAAAATCAACCTTCTAGCACGCTTTGCAAACAGGTTAGATAAGTTCTCTAATCTCCTAGACCAACTTCAGTGTGTATCTAGCTAATTAGATCATACTAGCTTAGTTTCAGGCAATTAACCAACATTCCGCTTGCGCCAATTAAACCTCAGATCTAAGTTTAGGATTAATCCTAGACTTAGCATTAAGAGCAACTAGATGATGAACTATTTAAAACATCCTAACAACAGTTCATATTAACAATACATTGATCACCCTTTGAAGAATTATAATCTAACAATAAGACTACTCAGACATATTGATAAGAAACATGGTCATGATGGTCTGAATAATACTTAAATGAAATGAGTATGAAAAGTAAACAAGACAGAGTAAAGAAACAAGGGAGTTCAAGATCTTCTCTGTAATGAAGTTCAGATCTCTCTCTCCTATTCTAAGCTCTCTAAGGTATCAAGTGTGCCTCCTCTTCAAGTGTGTGACAATGGTGGAAGAATTTTCAAGAAGGTCTGTCTCTCAAATGATACAAAACCCTAATAAATAGTCTAAAATACGGCAAGAGACTTAAGATGTAATAACTTGGAGTTTTGGGTAAAACTTGTGATTTCCTTAAATGTTGATTCTCGCGGATGGTTCGCCTTCGATCGACATCGATAGTGATCCGTCGATGCTGGAAGCGATTTGTTGATCGATGTTTATCTTCAATAATTGATCCGCTTTAGTTATTTCAGCATAACTCTCAAAAAGGTTCCAAAATACCCCAGAATCATCATTTTTCTCAAATGAGTACCTAAACCTGTAAAAGCTCTGAAAAGACTCCAAATGCATATAAAAGACTCAAAAAACACACACACACACACACATATATATATATATATCATGTTCTAAAGTAGGTAAAATCTATGATATATCATATACTTCAAGTGACGTATACTAGCTCTATTTTTTAAGTTGACGTCATTTGAAGTCTATTCTATTAGATATTTTTTTAATCTCAAAATATATACATTAAAACATGAAAATAAACTTAAATATAAAAGCTTTAAAATATAATTTATGATACAAAATATTAATAAATTAAAAACATAGTGTTTGAATATGTAACTTTATTTAAATATTAATAAAACTAGATTCTTTAACCGCGCTACGCGCGGTTTATATTTTGTATTGTTTTTTGCATTTATTTTTAAAAATTCGTTTACTTTATGTAATTTTATTTATTGAACTCAATTATTTTGTCCTACAATTTTACGTGTTACTTGTAATTTTAAAATTTATAACTTTGCATATTTATCTATTCCTTAAAATAGTGGTCTGTTATTTGGATCATTGTGATCTGAAAATTTTTCTATTATTTGAACATATTATTCAATATACTACGTGGGCATTTACACGCGAATGATATGGTATAATTTGGTAAAAATTGTCATTTTGTATGTATATTTTTGCATTCTAGATTGTATTTAGTGTAAATTTAGAATATATTCTTGTCTGACACATTTAAACCAAATGTTTTTTACTATGCTTTGCATATATTTTGTAGTACAGAGTTTTCTATTTTTATTTTTTATTTTTGAAAAAGGCTTAAGTTTTTATTTTTAGTTTCTCAAATGTATCATGGATTTATGTGTTGTAAAATAGGTTTCCATCATACGAGACCAAAAAAGAATAACATGATTAACACAATAAAGATGAGAATGTAGTGTATGGTTATTTTATTTCCTTTTGTAAACTAAATATTACATCTAAAATTTAGCAGGATTCCAAATTATAAGAAGTGATACCTTTGGCTAAGATTCAGCGAAAGAGTTATAAAGAGAGAAACAACGGAAGTTGAAACGTCATCGTCTCTCATCTTGCAAGGATCAACGAAGGGAACTAAGTTTTAAAAATGGAGTTTCTTAAATGTAGGATAAAGGCAATTTCAGAGACTTCAATAAGAACAATGAAAATGAAATGTTTTATTGGATTCAATAAATAGTGACATGGCGAAAAATCATATTTCATTGGCTAATTTAATTTGCTGAGGTGGATAGGTTCAATGAAGCTTATATTCCCCTTTTAATAGTGTAAATTTAGAATATATTCTTGTCTGATACATTTAAACCAAATGTTTTTACTATGTTCTGCATATATTTTGTAGTACAGAGTTTTCTATTTTTATTTTTTTATTTTGAAAAAAGCTTAAGCTTTTATTTTTAGTTTCTCAAATATATCATGGATTATGTGTTGTAAAATAGGTTTCCATCATATGAAACCAAAAAAGAATAACATGATTAACACAATAAAGATGAGAATGTAGTGTATGGTTATTTTATTTCGTTTTGTAAACTAAATATTACTTCTAAAATTTAGCAGGATTCCAAATTATAGTGATACCTTTGGCTAAAATTCGGCAAAATAGCTATAAAGAGAAAACAACGGAAGTTGAAACGTCATCGTCTCTCATCTTGCAAGGATCAACGAAGGGAATTAAGTTTAAAAAAAAAAGGTTCTTAAATGCAGGATAACGGCAATTTCAGAGAGTTCAATAAGAACAATGAAAATGAAGTGTTTTATTGGATTCAATAAATAGTGACATGGCAAAAAAATCATATTTCATTAGATGATTTAATTGGCTGAGGTGGATAGGCTCAGATATTTCCCTTTTAATAGAGTAAGATACACACATTTAATATATATAGATGTAAATATTATATTTTTGGGAGGAGCAGATAAAAATCATGGAATAAAATACATGAAAATTAAGATAAAATTATTTAAAAAAATATAGAACAAAAAGATTTAAAGTTATATTTTTGTAAACTTCCAATGAAGTCTGCTTAAAATTACATGTCTACTCTATCAGCTAATTATTAGATCTGAAAGATCTGTACATTTAGAAATGTGAAAATTATTTTTAAATCTGAAAAAATTCAAAAATAAAATTTATAAGATAAAATAGTACCAAAGTAAATACATAGAGTTTGAATGTATAACTTTATTTGAATATAAGCAAAAAAATACATATTTAAAATCTATAGATCTATAACTTACATTTTTAGAGGGGAAGATGAAAACCATGAATGATATTACCTACAAAAATAAGAAAATATTGTGAGAAAGACATGAGAAAATATTAACAATGAAAGACTTTTAGAGATAAGGGAGAGTTTTAAAGATAAGTGATAGAGTTTTAGAAACTTTTGCAACCATTTTAAAGAGAGATTGTGTAAATTTTATTTATCTAAGGAGAAAACAAATTGTAACTAGGTTAAAATTTACGACACTTTAAACTTCTTTTGAAACTCTGTATATACTTTTTTGGAAGTCTAGTATGATAAAGTAATTATTGTTGTGTATTCTTTATTATTTTAATAATTTAATATATTATCTTAAACTGTTGAATATTATAATTTAAATTTATTCATACAAAAAATAAATTAATCAAAATTATTTTGATTTTTTAACCTCAAATTGTTTCTGTTTTTGTTGAGTTACAAATTAGTCTACAATAAAATTGTTTTTGTTCTTTATTGTAATAGAAAAATTAATATATAAATTTATTTTTTTCATTTTTTACTCTTCTAACAGTTTTAATATATGATATCACATTAGGTTAAAGTTATTGAGTTTAAGTTGGTTTAGTTAAAATTAACTTAGTTAAATCCGGTTGGATTAAATTGCTACCGATGAGTATACTTCTTTATAAGTCTACAACGGTATTTTCTATTTTATTTATTGTTTTAATTTTAATATATTATTTACAAAATTAATTTATTTTTAATAGTTATAATATATAATTTCATATTATTATTCATAAAGTAATAATTATTCCGGAAACACCATTAAAGTATATTAAAAAAAGTATACAATGAAGTACACTTTATTGTACGTCTACTATACCCTAAACCACAAATCTTAAATTCTAAATATTTGCTTGATGATAAAAAAAGTCTCAATTATTTTATCAAATATCATAATATACAAAATATAAACTACTAAACATTAATATGTAAATTTAACTCAATAAAACAAAAATCTCAATCTAAAATCTAAACCTAAGAAATCTAACCATAAAAGACTTAACATGTTATAACCTTTTTGCTAAACCATGAACATTGTCTAACACATGACTACCAAATTAATATATATATTTTTAAAATTGTTCAATTGTATAATTTTTTAATTTATTTACTTCATATTAACCATTATATTGATTAATTAAAAATTTCACAACAATTATTTTATACAATTTTAAATTTCATTTATTAGAAAAATTTACGATGTAGACTACACAATAAATCTACATATTAGATTTCTTAGGAGCTCTATATAGGTATAGGCTTTTTCTATTACGTGTAACCTTCCGAATGACAGAAGTGTAAAAGAAAATTATTGTCTGTATAAGTGGGAAATATATAATAGCTATATAAATATGTATATGTATACAGCTAGCTAGCATTGGCATTCAATCTAGCGAGAAAGCAAATGCATGGACTTCAGCGAGTGTGTCTCATATAATGCTATTTTAACTTTTAACCTAAAAAGCAAACTCTCTCTTTCTCACTCTTTTTGCTTCCACCAGATTACAAAATACCAATCGCGAGAGTCAATAAAGCACTAGACAAACAACTAATCAAATACGAACCACAGCATGTACGTTGATGCCTATTTAACACATTCAAAAATTAAGATCGGAAAATACAAACTTTGTAAACAAAATTACTGCTACATTATTATCATTTTATAAATGTACAAAATTATCAAAACAAAAAGTCTTACAACTTAACATATAAGTTTGCATATATCATATATGTTATATGGAACTGACGACCTGTTGTTGTTATAAGAATTTAATTTTTTATAATTAGAATATACTATTGTTCTTTAGTCGTCAGAACAGTGTTTTTAGAATATTTTAAAGGAAATTAAATTGTATATTAATCACAAATGAACCTTTTTTCGACAAAATGTAAATTTATTTCATAGAAATGGCATTGAGATACAAGAAAGACTTGAATCTAAATCTGCTAAGACTTAGCAATGAGCTATCTAAGAATCCTCCAAAGAAAATATAAAAAAATTCTTAAACACAAGGTTAGGCTTAAACTTATTCATGGTGAACAATTTAAGGCTAATAAAAGACACATATATCAGCTATCGGCCACCCGGTTGGCAAAGTTTAGACGCTGTCGAAACCGCAAAAAGCCAAGATGCCATTTGAGAGGTCAGTATAGACACAATCCAGAAGGAGGCATCACAACACAGATAGGCGGAGGCGGTTAGGGCTCCCGGACCTGGCCATCGCAAGGTGAAGTTGACTCCAAAACTGACCAAACTCCAGAAGCTTAAGAAGGAGGTACATGTAGATCCAAAAGGACAAGAGCAAAAACATTCATTGAAACACAAATAGACTCTTGCAATGCAGGCGGAGGTTTACACTTTCTACTCCTGCTCCATCACGTAGAAGATATGTTAAAGCAAGATTCCAAGAGGCAGAGTACATCGACCCCAGCTTCTTTCCGGAGGCTTGAAGAACAGGAATCACGATACTCCACAGAACAAGGCAGCGACAAATTGGTGACTGAAGACATCGAAACATACACACCAGAACGGGCTAGTCCTCAAGACCCTAGGCGAATCAAATTACAAAATGAAGACACGAGACACACCTTGAAGCTCGCTGAGGTAAGCTGACAACTAGACCAGGAACAGAGGTCCTCGGCGACAACCTCCAAACACCTGTTTACTTCAGCTGAAGATGAGAAGCTCTGACAACAACTCAAAGGAGAGCAAACACAGGAAAGCGGGAGCAAGGCTCAAACTAGAGTGAGATAGGAGGCAGCGATGCTCCTCGTCACCGTAGTCAAAGCTCAGCAATCGTAGATCTGACCTAGATCTAGATCTGAATGATACAGAGAAAGCTTGTGACACGTATGAGAAGATGAGAGGAGGAAGAGTAGCCGCTGAGAGTTGTTACAACGGACTCGTGAGGGACACGTGGCGTCCTTGGAGTGGAGCAGCTATAATTCGGTTAGAAACAGAGTATAAATTGAGCTAGTGTAGCTTCTTTTGGATTCATTCAGAAATTGAGTTGTAAAACCTCTTATCCATTTGGAATTCTAATAAACAGTTCTTACTTGGTTCATAGAGGATTTAGATCTTTCTTCTTCACAGATCTATTACTCTTGAGCTGCGGTTTGGTATTTATTGAACACTAGATCGATCATAGAGGAGCTTTATCCTCTATCTGTGGTATCATAGACTTCTTTCCTCGGAAACAGAAGCTGCGGTGATCGGAAACGATGGCGGAGACGAGATGTCAAGCTTTATTGAAAGGAGCGGGTTCGAAGGAGCTGGATGGGGTGATTGCGAACAGATTCGACGCGATCGAGAGAGAGATGAGAGATATGAACGAGAAAAGGAAAGAAGAATCGCGTCAGATCATGCTTACTCTTGAGAAGTTAATGAATCAGACGCAGCATCCATCAACGAGTCAGACGTTTGAGATGGGAGAAAATCATCGCCGATCGAAGAATCATACGGAACCAAATAGATCGAATCATCAATATCATCAGTCGAATCACTCTGGTATGACAAAGATGACGAAGATTGATTTTCCGAAATTTGATGGAAGTAAATTCAAAGAATGGTTGGAAAAAGCAGAACAATTCTTTGTGATTGATATGACACCGGAGGAGAAAAAAGTTGGGATTGCATCAATACATTTTGTCGATGAAGCGGCTACTTGGCATCTGGCGTTGGTACAAGAAGATATAGATGCAGTAGTGTTGAGTAGCTGGCGTGAGTATAAGATCAGACTCAAGAACGTTTTGAGGAGATTTTGGATGATCTGATGGCGGGATTAAAAGATCTGAAGGAAACAACGAGCATTATTGAGTACAATGCGAAGTTTGAGCTAATCAGAACACGTTTGAAGTTACCCGAAGAGTATTTGTTGAGTGCTTACCTTGCAGGCATTCGTCTGGACACTCAGATGCATGTAAGGATGTTTACTCCACAATCAACACGTCAGTGTTTTGTGCTAGGAAGACTATACGAGAAAGCACACCCACAAAGCGAAGTGAGAAGCAATGGGGGATTTGTGAAGCAACATTCAAACTATAATCATCTGAAGAAGCCAATGCCGGAGAAAAAGGAAGAAGTGCAAAAGCCAAAGGAGAAATAATGGAAGATTGGTGTTGTTTCTCTCACAGACAGAGATGAATGAGAGAAGGGCTAAAGGATTGTGCTATTATTGTGATGAGAAATATTCGTTTGCACATGCACAATAGCATAAGAAACCACAGTTCTACTCTTTGGATGGCACAAATTAAGAGTTGAATGAGGAGATGGTTAGAAGTAATGGAAGAGGAGGAGAGTGAATTAGCTCAGATATCAGTCAATGCGATTGCAGGAATCACAGACTATACAACTATGAAGGTGAAGGGAACATGGGAAGAAGACCATATATGTACTGATTGATTCCGGATCTACACACAATTTCATTGATGTGAAGATTGCGAATTTGTTGGGATGAAGTTGCAAGAAGCAGGAAGAGCTAGAGTATCAGTGGCAGATGGTACTAAGATCCACGTTTGCGGCAAAGTAGAGAAGTTTCAATGGAACTTCCAAGGTCATAACTTCACAACAGACTTTATGGGTGATTCCTTTGGGAGGTCATGACATTGTCTTAGGAGTTCAATGGTTGGCAATGTGGGGCCAATCACATGGGACTTTCAGAAGCTGACAATGTAGTTTAAGTGGGATCAAAAGAAGGTGATACTAAATGTATAACTGCAGGGTCAGTAAGAGAGATTAAAGCGAGAAATATGGAGAGTTCAAGAGAATCTGATATGCAACTGCGTATGATCTACGCTTATGAGAGCATGTTGAACCATTCCAACTCAGACTGATGCATTCGGAGGGGAGTTCAGCTTTGGTATCAGAAGATACAGCAACTGGTTCTCAAATATGGGGATATATTCGAGGAACCAAATACACTACCACATTTAGAGACAATCATAATCACAAGATTGTCCTAAAGGATGGATCTGACCGGTGAATCAACGGCCTTATAGGTATGCAGTTCATCAGAAGAATGAGATTGACAAGATGGTACGAAAGTTGTTGAAGGCGGGGACAATTCAACCTAGTGCTAGCCCGTATGCATCTCCTGTGGTTTTGTGAAAAAGAAAGACAACACTTGGAGGCTATGTGTGGATTACAGAAAGTTGAATAACATGACTATCAAGGATCGGTTTCCGATTCCACTCATTGAAGACTTGATGGATGAATTGGGAGGATCAATGATATACTCAATATGACTTGAGGGCAGGCTATCATCAGGTGAGAATGGAGCCAGGATGACATGCAGAAAACGGTTTTAGAACTCACACAGGCCATTATGAGTATTTGGTAATGCCTTTTGGCTAACCAAGCACCGGCTACATTCCAAGGGTTGATGAATCATGTTTCAGAGAGTATTCAGAAAGTTTGTTTGATATTCTTTGATGACATACTGATATACAGTTCAGTAATCAGAAGAAGAGCATTGTGAAGCATTTGGAAGAAGTATTTCAGACGATGAGATTGAATAAAATGTTTGCCAAGAGAAGCAAATGTGAGTTTGGCACAGACAGAGTGGAATATTTGGGACACTTCATCCAAGCTAGTGGGGTTTCAACAGATCCAAGGAAGGTCAAAGCTGTGAGTGAGTGGCCAGTACCAAAAAAATCTAAAAATGTTGAGAGGGTTCTGGATTAGCTGGTTATTACCGACGTATGTGGAGCGTTTTGGGATAAAAGCTCGACCCTTGAAGCTCTCACTAAGAAGGAGGGTTTTTGTTGGAATGAGGAAGTACAGTTGGCTTGGATGAATTGAAGACAAGTCTCTGCAACGCTCCTGTTCTGCATTACCACAATTTGATAAAACCATTCGTTGTGGAGACAGATG